>NC_083473.1:13165971-13203471 GCF_030014155.1 Tachysurus vachellii
AGGGGACATCGTGGATAGGGTGTGCCAACCCATCACAGGGCACATACACACTAGCATAGAATTTAGAGATGCCATTCAGCCTAGAGTGCATGCTTTTAAACTGGGGAAGGAAACTAGAATACCCAAAGGAAATTCCTGAGCCACGGCGAGAACATGCATACTCTGCAGACGTGTGCCATTAGTGTTCTTATTTATTTTTAATATATATATTTTCATCAAGGGGGGCACGGTGGCTTAGTGGTTAGCACGTTCGCCTCACACCTCCAGGGTCGGGGTTCGATTCCCGCCTCCACCTTGTGTGTGTGGAGTTTGCATGTTCTCCCCGTGCCTCGGGGGTTTCCTCCGGGTACTCCGGTTTCCTCCGGGTACTCCGGTTTCCGGTCCAAAGACATGCATGGTAGGTTGATTGGCATCTCTGGAAAATTGTCCCTAGTGTGTGATTGCGTGAGTGAATGAGAGTGTGTGTGTGTGCCCTGCGATGGGTTGGCACTCCGTCCAGGGTGTATCCTGCCTTGATGCCCGATGACGCCTGAGATAGGCACAGGCTCCCCGTGACCCGAGGTAGTTCGGATAAGCGGTAGAAGATGAATGAATGAATGAAGATGAATATTTTCATCAATTCTTTTTGTCAAAACAAATTGAATATTATGCTTATACAGTATAAGCAACTTCGAGTCCTGAATTGAAGGTTGAAGAATTGAAGCTGCTCACTTTTACTCTCTGTGACAGTTCTAGTTATCTCAATACAGAGAAAAAACAAAGTGTTGTTGTTTCCTATTTGAACCACTTCTTGTTTTTGGATGTGCAGTGGAAAAAACGCCCACACTTACACATACTCACCTGTCTTTCTGTCAGAAGGTAGCACGCTGTGTGCAATGCAAATACACTTAAGCAGCTTATACCCAAGAAGTGCACATGCATATCCATTTGGGCCTTAAGCCAGACAGGTGATGTTCCCATTGAATTTCACTGAAAATTTTTCAGACTCACCCTCAGTCCTTTTATCCTCCTGGAACAAATTTCACAGCTGGCAGACATCATTATACTTCAGTGTCTTTGTCCGTACAGCTTGCAGCTAAGCAGTCTCAAAGCAAATCCTGCACATCCACTGTGACCACTGAATGGATCACAGCTCATTTCTGTCTGCTTTATTTGTTTTATTCATTTATTCTGGTTTTGTATCACCTAATCTCATAATCTGCTTTTGCTCCAAGTTGTTTTCACTGTAAAAGATGGGCCACAGCTAGCGAACACACACACACATACACAAAGAAACATACACTCGCACAGTCAGCTAAATCAATAAGAAGCTTTACTTTCATTAAATCTCCATTTTTATTATGATGCCTTCCTTCTATAGCATTCTCATCTACAAACACACACACACACACACACACACACACACACACAAACTATATAGCTAAATCTGCACTGTGCTCTTTCACCAAAGCCAGTAGTGTAATTGTTTTTGAAGTTGATATTGGTCTCAAAGTGAGAAGAACACTGCGACAGGTCAGCTTTTCATCCTTTTGTGTCTTTCTCTGCAGAATGAAATTCAATCTCATTCGATCTTTATGCTGCGCCAACCTTCCCCACTCTTCTCTCACACACAAAATCCCATCACTGAATTCATACACATCACTTTCACATCTTCTGTCAGTGCTCGAGGCTTGGCAATATAGAAGAAGCTCTTTGTCCTTTATTTTTGACCTTTGAATAGGTAATTGTTCATAGAACAGTGTCAGAACCTCAGATAGCTGCTGCTAGTGCAGGTAATCTAGCAGAAAATAATAAAAAATACCTTGTTGATAGTTTCAGGTTTATGTTAGATTGAATGGAATTCAAAAGCTACCGCTGACCATGGCCTCTGCTGTCTGAACATTATACAGCACTGGGGTTAAAAAATGATTGTGTTCTCTTTTTCTACAAAAAAGCCCCTGTATTTGCAGTGTTCTTTTACCACCTACACTCAGTTCTCGCTTTAAATACTTAGTACAAGGTGGTAGGAGGAGGTATATGGATATTCTTTCAGTGGAACAAGAGTTCACTCTAGAGGTGAATACATCAAAATTGATAGATGCCTGTAGGAGGAAAGGGGAAACAGTACTGCCCCAGCTCTGCTTCAAGGACTGTTTTTGGATCAGATTTATATTTTGCTTCAAAACCCAAAAATTCTGCAGCACAAAACTCACAGCAGGATCAGTGAGAATCACCTGGATATCTTCTTGTCTGTGTACTGGCACATGCCCAGATCTTTAACAAGGTCATAGTGCCACGTGGAGCAGAATTTGCAGTAAATCGCACTGTGATACAGATATTTTTCTCTTTCTTCTTCTTCATCACAAAGGCATGTTCAACTCCATGTACCCCATTTGGGTATATCTATGTTAGAGCCCCTACAAGCTCAGCCACACTGTTGGCTTCAAACGTTCTCAAGCCTTAGGGTCTCATTAATATTTGATCCTGAAATTAATAACTAAAGTTAATTTTCTTTTAGATAGAGGCAGGCTCAAATGGGTAGATTCTACAGAACAAATGGTTCCACATACTTTCTCTGTCATAAGAAGAATGATGATCGCTACACAGTTCTAGATTTGATTGATAAACTGATTCTTAAATCCTCATTTTTTAAATATGTTAAGATCAGATGTAGCTTAAGCCATGCAACAACAGAATTGTTTTATGTTGGTGGAATTAAGCACTATGCCGAGTTCAATGGCCCCATCAACACAGAACAAAGATGCTTTTTAAAAACTTTCCAAGAACAGACAATTCAACAATCTACCCTTACACCTTTCACAAATGCCGCTAATCTCATGGCCAGGGCATTGGAAACTGGTGTACTTGGAAGATTGATTGTTCATCAAGGAGCAGAAATTCAAGACACATTAAAGTTGCCACTTCCATAGACAAGAGTACAGTAGTCTCTTTCTTATAACCATTTGGTAATCCATGTGAATCCCAAATGAAATCCCAAAGAAAATGTGTTTCTATTAACATCCTGGATAACCTTGGGATTCAGATCCTGGGACAAAAAGCTTCCAGTGAAAGATAGCTGTGTGACAGCATTAGTTTATGCAAATACTGTGTCATACGTCAGCTTTTTGTTTGAAGGACTGGGCTTGCATACACAAAAAGGTATCCAGCAATTGTCCCTGGTAGTTATGCAGTGTTTGTAGAACCATTGTTTTACATGAATTATTTAAGGACATAAATTGTGGCATTCTATCAGATTGGAGTACAATTAAAGCATTTTGCATTTTTTTTAATAGAAAGCGAATCAAATAAATTTAATCCTCATAGTCAGAACAGCCTGCTGTTACATTCCCACAGGAGATGAAGGTCTAGTGTGCAAGCGAGAACCATAACAAGATTAAGATTAAAGTTTGGAAGGGTGATATGGGCTTAAGGAATGTAAGACCCTGGCAGAGATTTAGAAATAAGGCTAAAGACTTTATAAGAATGAAAAAATCACTACAAAAAAGGCTTGCAAATCAATAACATTTTTAAACAGCAAAGGAACTACAGCTAAAAAATGACACCAAAGGAAATAAGAGGACAGAAATCTATACTTATGTTAGTAAAAAAATACAGGAGGTGGCACCTGTCCTCTTACTTACTGTGTCTACACATTAAACAATACCTGTGTAAGAAAATGTAGGAGTGTGTACATTACAATCTGTTCTCACTCCAAAGGATTAGCATAAAATAAAGAGAGACCAACAATGATTATTATTCACTGAACAATGAGCTACACAGGTTAAACAGCAGGTTATAAAAGGATAAAAGATAAAATGCTGCAGAGAATAACCACCCAACAAAGCAATTAAAAAACAATAGAATACAGACACTGCAAAGAAGCTACCATACAAACACAAATATTATTCCGGGAATCTGGAAATATTCATTCATAACACCTGTTCTTAGAAATGGATATAAATGCATTACTAACTGTTATATAGGGAGCTGTGTGAACAGTAAGTGGGGGAATATTTCCTATAGAATCATTAAGTCAAACATAGACAGCTTATGAAACATAGTGTCCTGAGTAAAAAGACTGGATCTATAAAATAAATGACTGCACCACATTATAACCAAATCAATGCACCATTTCTATATATCCACCACACACACTCTATATACACCATATATACACACTCTATATACACCATATATACACTCTATATTATCCACCATTAGAGTGTGTATGGTGTATATAGAGTGTATATATAGTGTATATACATATGGTGTATATAGAATGTGTATGGTGTATATAAAGTGTGAATGGTGTATATAGAGTGTGTAAATATATGGTGTATATATTTAAAGTGATTAAAGTGATTAAACTATTTAAAGTGACCGCTCCCAGCGCTTTGCCCGTCATCGCATCGGAACCGCGTTTGGAACCGTAACTTAAAAATTCCGCGCGGTTCCGTTTCCTGTTGTTCCCAACCCTATCCACCATACACACTCTATATACACACTCTATATACACCATATATACACTCTATATATCCACCATACACACTCTATATACACCATATATACACACTCTATATACACCATATATACACTCTATATACACCATATATACACTCTATATACACCATATATACACTCTATATACACCATATATACACTATATATCCACCATACACACTCTATATACACCATATATTTACACACTCTATATACACCATTCACACTTTATATACACCATATATACACTCTATATCCACCATACACACTCTATATACACCATATATTTACACACTCTATATACACCATTCCCACTTTATATACACTACATATACACTCTATATACACCATATATACACTCTATATATCCACCATACACACTCTATATACACCATATACACACACTCTATATATACACTATATGTACACACTCTTTATACACCATACACACTCTATATACATCATACACAGACTCTATATATACACCATATACAAAAACTATATACACCATACACACTCTATATAAACCATACACACTTTATATACACCATACACACTCTATATACACCATACACACACTCTATATATCCACCATTCACACTCTATATAATGTAGACCATATTTACACACTCTATATACACCATTCACACTTTATATACACCATACACATTCTATATACACCATATGTATATACACCATACACACTCTATATAGACCATATTTACACACTCTATATACACCATTCACACTTTATATACACCATACATATTCTATATACACCATATGTATATACACCATACACACAAACTCTATTTATACACCATACACACTCTATATACACCATACACACTCTATATATACACCAACCACACTTTATATACACACCATATACACAAACTCTATATATACACCATATACACTCTATATAAACCATCCACACTTTATATACACCATACACACTCTATATACACCATATATACACACTATATAAACACTCTATATACACCATACGCACTCTATATACACCATATGTATATACACCATATATACACACTCTATATGTACAACATACACAATCTACTGAACTGTATATACACCATATACACAAACATGTATACACAATCTATGAATCACATCTAAACACTGCACTGACACACACCAACACTGTACAGACACACACCAACCCTGCATTGACACACACCAACACTGCACTGATACACACCAACACTGCACTGACACACACCAACACTGTACTGACACACACCAACACTGTACTGACACACACCAACACTGTACTGACACACCAACCCTGCACTGACACACGCCAACACTGTACAGACACACACCAACACTGTACAGACACACACCAACACTGCACTGACACACACCAACACTGTACTGACACACACCAACACTGTACAGACACACACCAACACTGCACTGACACACACCAACACTGTACTGACACACACCAACACTGTACTGACACACACCAACACTGTACTGACACACACCAACACTGCACTGATACACACCAACACTGTACTGACACACACCAATGCTGCATTGACACACACCAACATTGTACTGACATAACCAACACTGCACTGGCACACACGATCACTGTATTGACACAATCCAATACTGTACTGACACACACCAACACTGTATTGACACAATCCAATACTGTACTGACACAACCCATCACTGTACTGACACAATCCAATACTGTACTGACACAACCCAACACTGTACTGACACACACCAATGCTGCATTGACACACACCAACATTGTACTGACATAACCAACACTGCACTGGCACACACCATCACTGTATTGACACAATCCAATACTGTACTGACACACACCAACACTGTATTGACACAATCCAATACTGTACTGACACACACCAACACTGTATTGACACAATCCAATACTGTACTGATACAACCCATCACTGTACTGACACAATCCAATACTGTACTGACACAACCCAACACTGTACTGACACAACACAACAGTGCATCAGGACCAGCCAAATTATCAAAGTCCAAATATAAGACTTAATCAGTGAAGTAAAAAATGAGCCAAAAGTAAAATTTATTGCTTATAGGCCTTAAAGCCATTTTTGGGAAATTGACTTTAGAATGTTTATTCTTAATTATACACTCTCACTAACACTGATAAACTGCTATTTCTGGTAGGAGAGCAGAAAGAGAGGAGCACACTGAAGTGCAGTACACCCATCATTCACACACAGTAATAGTGATTTTTTTTCATCTAAATTTGTTAAATGCTCAAATTTTTGTCATTTTAATACTTTGGCAAGATTGTAACTACATTCATAGCAGTCAAATGTAAACACAACTACTTATATCCAGTTAGTTAGCTAACATTAGCCTGCTAGCTCACTACTGTTGGTTATTAGTTTCGTCCTGTGAAACTGCACAAGGTGAAAAATGCATATAATTAAACCACAGTATTTGGTTTATATGTACTGTGATAAAACAGAAATTAGTACACAAACCAAATACAAAATAGCCATTGTGGAGAGCAGAGCGCATTTAACCGACATAAGCACTGTTAAAACACAGCTATGGGCTTGAGTATGAATGAGATATTTTTTTAATGGAGATAAAGACTTGTAACATATTATATGCAGCTTTCAGCTGTTCTGCTCCTTTTTGTTGCAGTTTGCTAACACTAAATGTAATACTACTATGTTTTGTACTTGGACTTAACCTGCATTCATAGGGGATTTGGACAGATGCCTAGATTTTTTCATTCAATGTGAAAAAAAATCATGAAAAGAATCTTTGGAGCAAAGTGTTCATCAATTTCCATCTGACTGACTAGTTTAGCTTTGAAGTCAATTTTGAAAGTAAATCAGTTTGAACCAGCTTTTAAAATGCCCCTACAAATAGACCACAGCTGTAAAATAAATAAATAAATTCATCTACTTTTTGCAACATACAGTATAGGGCAATGGGGAACCTTAGAGTCTTTCCCAGGGGACTAGCTACACAAGACAGGGAACAACCTGGATTCAGACCTTCACAGCTCTGCAAAATGGAGGTGTTCTGGCTGTAAGATGTTAGAGGAAGGCTGTTATTGTTATAGGCAAAGGCAGACTGGTTCTAATCTGCACTCTGATGTAATGCCCTGTTCTGCTCCAGCTGCTGAGATACAGACTCAACCAACACAGATTATTAAGTATTTTCCTCTTGCCCATAAAATACTGCACTGTCAAAAAGGGTACACATTACGTCTCTGCGCATTATGTGTGTGTGTGTGTGTGTGTGTGTGTGTGTGTGTGTGTGTGTGTGTGTGTGTGTGTGTGTGTGTGTGTAGTATGCAAACTGAATGACAGGGTGTAGGTGAAATTCTGGGAGAAACAAACAGTCAAACAGCTGTGTGTAGTCTATGTGTCAGGATAAAGCTATGTCCCTTATTAATTTGCCAAAAAGCACACACAGTCACACTGTTTCCTCCAGCCAACCAACACAGAGCTTAAACAAGAGACGTTGGCAGTAAATCTCTGCATCTGGGTGCTGTCCCAAGGTAGTTTAGCCCTTTATAATAAAATGCACCAGCACTTAGCAGAAAGCCAGCATCTGCCTGCCAAAGATGAATCAGAGATATAAAAGTATCCGGCACCTTTATGTCAAGTTATCCATAGCTTTCCAGCAGGACAGCTGCCATCTAGATCTCTGTGCTTTTCACAGTAAAGGAGATTATGAACTACAGAGCAACAGAGCAACTAAAAGAAAACATGAATATGGTTATGAATATGATCCTAAAAAAAAGTTGCTGCCTACCTTTTTTGCAATATCAGCATTTCCAAGAGAGCACTAGAAGCAATTTTTCTAATTCCCCTATTGGGCTGCAAAATCAATATTTAATGAAACATCTTACTTCCACAGACTAAACAGCTCTTAAATAAATCCAAATAGTTTACAGTTCTCAGCGGGAACCACTAGCAGGACAGATTTTCCCAGAGCAGCACTACCAAATTCAAATAGATCATTGTATCACATTTTATAGACAATATTTCTCCAAATCATGATTGAAAATTGAACAGAAAAGATTATAACATGGCATGGATAACAAATGGGCTTTCTTTTACTAACAAGAAAAAAGTTCCATGAAATACAAGTCAGGCAGTGGTGATAGAATCTCTGGATGCACATCACTGCTTGCAACTTGGAAGCAGGACACTGTAATCACAGTAAAAACAGCAGTGGAGCTGCATGTTGGGGCTGATAATGCCAGGAGTGTTTAAACAAGTTAAAGCATTGACAGGAATGGCTGTATGCCAGAATCATGGATGTTTTATCTGTCCCTGTGATCCCTCATCTGAGCCCAGCTATGAGGCCGCAGCCTACTGCACTTCACTAAGTCTGAACCATCGACGAGGCAAAGGGAGGAATCTGGAAAAAATTCTCCAATTCAAGTGTTTTTAAAGCACTTCACATGGAACACATCTTAGATTGATCACTGAAGGGCATTTTAAACTTATTCACCAAGCAACTTGCTTTGATGTCTTCAGTTTTTAATGATGAGAGGACTTATCTGCCATTTCTCTTAAATTAAAAGTAAAACTAGTTTAATTTGATTCTTGTCTCAGTGTGGAAACAGCTGTCCATGGACATAAAGGACATGAATGCATCACTTCTGCACTTAAAAGTTCATTTGGGAAATTCTATTCACCAAGAATTATTAGATATTATTATTTCCCCAAAAGACCACATAGGCTTCACACTAAGTGAGGCCATCTTTCAGTTACACGTTTAAACTCTTTCATCTGAAATGAGAGCTAATATCTCAGTCTCAGAGGACCATTTGCTTCTCTTTCAAATTATGTTTAAGGACGATAGCCAAGCCATGTCTAACATTGGCCAACTCTGCCGCAGTGGCACATTGCACCATTAGGCATTCATCCGTCTGTGGAATTATGAGAAAATATAAATACATTTCACGATTCAGTTTTTAACATAAGACAAAATGTAATCTTATGCCTACCAGCTTGAGCTAGTCATTGTTTTTTTCTTTTATTCAAGGCCAGGTCAGTGTCAAATATTCGCATATATGGAAGCATATTTCATTTGCTGAAGATTTGTTTCATTAGCTGAAGACTTGCTCATTTACAAATGTAAAGACAAACTTCCTGTAAATTCTCTCATTTTGATCACTGCTTACATTCAGTTGTTAAGCCATGCTCACTTTTATTCTGATATTGTGGATACTTTTCTTAGGTCTCTTGTTTAAAGAGTAGTATGAATTCATTTTTCATACTAAGGTATGTATTGCTGTAATTATAATAATTATAAAAATTCATGCCTTCTAACTGGCAGGGGTAGTAAAATCACCTGGATAGCTTTTGCATTTGCACTAAATACCACTGTAATACAGCCACATGATCTAACATGTCAGGCTGCATGTACAACAGTACAATTCAGCTGACATCATTGATTCAGGAGATAAAACCGTACAGCTCAGAAACTAATGTCCAACAGCCCAGCCCTTATTATTGTCCAATGATTAGTCACAACTGCAGAAGCTGATCACTTGATTGAATCCTCTCAGCTAGTATTGAGACTCCTAAGCCATTATATGGAGAGATTATCCTTCACCCTGGTTTCTGCAAGGTGATACATGTGGTTAGGACAATCGCCTCTTCTGGACATATGCAAATCAAGCCCTTGTAATCTGCCCTCTGTGGTATGTGTTATTTAGGCATGCTGAAAGAGGCCCCAGAAAGGAGACTACATGTCTCAGAATTAAGAAAGCAGCATGACAAAATTAACCATTCATGCAAAACTTTTAGGCCACTGCAAAAGCAATTCTGTGTTCCAACACCAACAAAAGCTTCACATAAGCATTAGGCAGGGAAAGTTATGCCCCATCAATACTGTAGGACAAGTCCCCCTTAACTTATGGGTCCTGCACACCACATCAATGAAGGACAGTGGCTGGCAGTGGGAAAACTTTACAAACTTTACAGATTAAAACACTGATCACTGCACAGCAACTACATCAAATCAGAGGCCAAAGGGTTCATTACCTCTTGGACAGAGGTGTAATTATAAAAATAAGGTAGACATCATGATTCAAAACAAAGGGCTTTTCTCAATATAATTACTTATTCAGAAGAAGGTTGGTGGTTTTCATACAAATCTAGATTTGAGAGGCTTTCACTGGTTCCTACTGACCCTTTGATTCTGCATGATAAAGTTCTCAGATGTAATTTATGTCATAAAATCATAAGAAGCGTTCATGTCTGGTTTCATAGCCCTGTTCATTCATAGAACACTGATGCGTTTTGAGAATTCAGTCTGTCTCTAGTGCTACAGGGTCAGCTTTGTCTTACTTGAAGGCCAGAGGCATCTGGATACTGCCAAAACCAGATGACTGGTTCCTACGTGCCCCCACTAAGGCAAAGGCCATTCAAAACACAGACAGCTTACTTGCACATATTGTGGTGCTATAAATCATGGTGACCAAAGGTCTTTAACACTAGAAAAGGCCACATAATTCATTTGTATGAGGCTAGTGTCACTAGGAATCCTAGGCAAAGTGTAGTAGCCATTATTCTGCTTGACATTCAGATTCAGACAGGTTGCTATTCCCTGTTGAGGATCATAGGAATGAAAATGGAAGCCACAGCAGTAATCTCCTAGGAACAGTGAACATTTATAATCCTGTGGCTGAATCCCAAACATCAGAAACAAAGGCATGCCCACGTCTTAGTAAGGGGGAACCAGTGCTTGATTTCTTGATGTAAACTCTAACTGGTTCTGCTTGGGAGCCATGCCCCAACAGATACAAATAACTGCCACAGATACTTGCCGTATAGTGTGAGGAATATTGTACTTGGGTGGCTCCTGAAGAAAATCAGAACCATCTAGATTTGAGGGAAGCCCCTTTTAATCGGTTCTGAGCTACCACCATTTGTTGAGTCATTCAGACAATGTTGTAATGGCCAGCTACATCAATCATCAAACAAGGCAAGGACAAAACAGAGCGAGCAGCTCTCACCACCTTGTACAAATGTCTTCAGATGGGCCTGTCCATTTTTAACCTCACAGAGGACAAGTCACCTGGTGGGGCAGCAGATGTTTTATATCATTTCTACTAAACAATGGAAGGCATAATGTAGCTTTGGCTGTAGTATGACTGTTCAAAACTCGTATTTATCCATAACAGGTCCTGAGGCAGGCTGACCTCATAGCAAAATTGTCATTTAAGCTGTGCCAACACTTCTATCATATGCCATAACTCTGACTATACATTTGAGTCATACTTAAGTGCAATGTGTGCTTAGAGTGGTTATATAAAAGCAGCTTTGTATCAAGTACTTAGTGTGGTCACTTTTGTGTAACGTGAAATGACTGGCATGTGGGAGGCACTTAAGGGGGAAGGAGACGGGAAAAGCTCATAATGGAGCCATCTTGCAAGGACAGAAATATACAATTAGCTGTGACTGCTGGGAAAATGCTACACATAGATTGACTATGGCACACTTTTTAAAGAAAAAGAGGTTCAGCTAGGTGGGAATATTACCAGCTAATGGTTTAGAAAAATGCAATAATCTGAAGTGAATTGATGATACCCTTTTTGCTCTTCAGGGATTCAGGCAGCTTCAAAGCACAACCGTGATCGGTGACATGCATGCTGAGCATCAAGGCTACATTGATCTTACGCTGACTATATGAGGTGTCTATCATTCATCTCTGTCTCTTCTGGGCTGATACTCTCTCTCTTAACCTCAAAAGTACATTGATTCAGTTTTATGATACATCTAATGTCAGCAAGAGCTTTTGCTGGAAAAACACTGCTTTGTCCACTCCTTGTTTATATTTCCTGTGTACCCATTCTTTTGTTTGAGCATTGTAGCAGGGAGCATGTTTAACTATTAGAAAGAAAGAAAGAAAGAAAGAAAGAAAGAAAGAAAAAAAGAAAGAAAGAAAGAAAGAAAGAAAGAACTCAATTTTATTGCACAAGTTTATTAAAAGGACAATGAGTATAGTGATGTCTAATAGTTCTGAAACAATAAGTGAAACCATAGTAATTTTATAATTCTTATAATAAATTAATATTAATTATTATAAGGCCAGCATAGTGGTGCAGCAGGTAGTTGTACCACCTCATAGCTTTGTTTGTGTTTCATTTCACCTGCCTAAACATGCCAATAGGTGGATAGGTTTTGCTAAATTGCCTTTAGGTGTGAATGAGCACCTGAATGTGTGTATGGTGCTCTGCAATGGACTCTGGCTTTGGTTCCACTACAACCATAACCAGATTAAAGATTACAATAAATCTTAAATGAAGATTAATTGTATGAAAACAATAGTACTATCTCATATAGTATTAAAATAACAGTATATGTTCCCTTGTTTTTTTTTTTTTTTTTTTTTTTATAGAATAAAAACATGTTCTTCTTTGAAAATTAATATATTTTGGGTTCAGAAGGTGTTGGCGATCCTGCCAAGCTTCACATTCCAGCATACTTTTATTATATTGTATTATTTTAAGTGATTATTATTATTATTATTATTATTATTATTATTATTATTATTATTATTATAGTGAACAAAGATTTCTCCTCTGGTTTTAAATTGACAATTTTATCAAAAGTTTAAAGCAAGCAATATATCTTGCAGCTAATGCGAAGCTCTTAAGGGAAAATAGCGTTCCTTATTATTATTTATTTATTTATATTTATTTTTTTCATGCTTGTTATTTGCTGAGCTTGCAAATTCAGTTGGGGTGTTGTTACTAACACATCTCTCTCTTTCTCTCTCTGTCTCTCTGTCTGTAGTGACAGCATGTCTTGTTCTCTCACTCCCTCTGCAGTATGAGCAGGTCTCTCTCTCTCACTCCCTCTGCAGTATGAGCAGGTCTCTCTCTCTCACTCCCTCTGCAGTATGAGCAGGTCTCTCTCTCTCACTCCCTCTGCAGTATGAGCAGGTCTCTCTCTCTCTCACTCCCTCTGCAGTATGAGCAGGTCTCTCTCTCTCTCACTCCCTCTGCAGTATGAGCAGGTCTCTCTCTCTCACTCCCTCTGCAGTATGAGCAGGTCTCTCTCTCTCACTCCCTCTGCAGTATGAGCAGGTCTCTCTCTCTCACTCCCTCTGCAGTATGAGCAGGTCTCTCTCTCTCACTCCCTCTGCAGTATGAGCAGGTCTCTCTCTCTCACT
The DNA here is from genome assembly GCF_030014155.1 of Tachysurus vachellii. NCBI lineage: Eukaryota > Metazoa > Chordata > Actinopteri > Siluriformes > Bagridae > Tachysurus > Tachysurus vachellii. The sequence continues at coordinate 13,179,652 of NC_083473.1, forward strand.
CCCTCTGCAGTATGAGCAGGTCTCTCTCTCTCACTCCCTCTGCAGTATGAGCAGGTCTCTCTCTCTCACTCCCTCTGCAGTATGAGCAGGTCTCTCTCTCTCACTCCCTCTGCAGTATGAGCAGGTCTCTCTCTCTCTCTCCCCCTGCAGTATAAGCAGGTCCTCCTCTCTCTCTCACTCCATCGGCAGTATTAGCAGGTCTCTCTCTCTCTCTCTCTCTCTCTCTCTCTCTCACTCTCTATCTGCAGTATTAGCAGGTCTCTCTCTCTCTCTCTCTCTCACTCCCTCTGCAGTATGAGCAGGTCTCTCGCTCTAATTTTCTGTCGCCCCTGTCTGTCGCTGCAGAAACAGGAAGTTAAAAAAAAGACCCGAACAAAACACGGAAGTGGAGCGGCTTTAGTGAGCTCAGAAAGTGAAAGCAAATCAGGCCGCAGCAGGAGTAAGCACAGGTAATGCTAAGGAAGTGTTAGCTTTACTTCAACTGCTGAGGTACACAAACCGACTGAGGGGGGAAAACAGACCAAGAATCGGCTGTAGCTATTTCAGTCACAGCGAGGAGTAGAGGTAATTTACACACAGGCAGCTGCAGATTTGTGTGTGTGTCTGTATATATGTGTGTGTAAGTGTATGTGTAAGTGTATGTGTATCTGTATATATATGTGTGTCTGTATATATATGTGTGTGTAAGTGTATGTGTAAGTGTTTGTGTAAGTGTATGTGTATCTGTATATATATGTGTGTGTAAGTGTGTGTGTCTGTCTGTATATATGTGTGTGTAAGTGTATGTGTCTGTATATATGTGTGTAAGTGTATGTGTAAGTGTATGTGTATCTGTATATATATGTGTGTGTAAGTGTGTGTGTCTGTCTGTATATGTGTGTGTAAGTGTATGTGTCTGTATATATGTGTGTAAGTGTATGTGTAAGTGTCTGTGTGTCTATATATATGTGTGTGTATGTGTAAGTGTCTGTGTGTCTGTATATATATGTGTGTGTAAGTGTCTGTGTGTTTGTATGTATATATATATATATATATATATATATATATATATATATATATATATTATATATATATATATATATATATATATATAATGTGTGTATGTGTGTCTGTGTGTGGGCCTGGAAATTTATGTTGCAGGGTATTAAATGAACATGTTAAGATTTACTCAGTGTTTGTATGTGTATATGTGTATGTGTATATATGTGTGTGTGTGTGTGTGTGTGTCTCAGTGTCCATGTCTCAGTCTCAGAGGATAGGCTAAGGATCCACTACAAGCTTCACAATAAAGTGGTAACTGGAAGTGATGAAGCATTTTACAAACTGCCCTGATAATGATAGGAATACATGATTACTGCAGTCCTGTAAGGTGCTCTCAGTATATGAGCTGAAACCAGACTCAAATCAGTCCACTTATGTTCTGAGCATGTATGTTGTTGACTTAAATGACACTGGCCCTGTGTTTAACACAACTTAAAGCACATGGCCTACACGTCCCAGACGTTTCTCCTAACAGCGAACTTACAAGTTACAAGAACGGATAAGTAACTATGTAAGATCAGTATCATACATCAGCTAATGTCAAGAGCTCCAATATCTATACAGGTTCATGCTTGCACATAAATCAAGCATTGATTGTTTTTGTTAGCAAAAGTATTTCCATGTATGCAAAAGTAACGACCAATTCAGCTTCGATAAACAGCTTTTTTTTTGAATGACATTAAAACTAAACATTAGGGACAGTCTTCAAGAGTTTATTCAATTCTTGAATGTTGCTTGTTGTGTTCATTGTCATTGCTCAAACTTCTCTGCTGATTGTTTCTTCAAGCTCCAAACAGAACATAATTTGAAATAATTGATTGCGAGAAGACCATGTAAAGTTTTTCATTCTGAGACAAAAGATTTTCATAATCATGTTGTCAGTCCCTTAACAGAGAGAGAAATTACAGAAAGACGATGCTGACAAAGTCCAAGGAGCTGACTGTATGCAATGGTTTTGTATAAAATCATGTTCAGCTTGACTGTAGGCATAAGCTGATAATACAGCTTTTAACTTTCTTCACCTTGCTGTTCTCAGTCCTTATAAAAGCCTTCTGCTGTGATCGATTGGTCATCGAACATCATCACAAGGGCTGCTTCAGAGTACTCTTTGATATGAACTTCTCCATAAGCCTACCTTTTCAAAACCCTATATTCAATTCATAGAAATATATGAATACAGGATATAAAATATGAATTTGAAAAAGGCCCTAATATAATTTCAGGAAGAAACCTTGAGAGGAATCAGGCATTAAAGGGAATCCATTTTCATCTGGGTGACATAGAATTGTGTTATTATAAATCATTTCCATTCTATAACTATGCACCATGTGCTGTATGGTCAAAAAGTGCAATTGTATAACTAGGAAATTGATTCTAGTTTAAACATGTCTAGTCTGTCTGGTTGACCTAATCAAACTGATGGAGACTTGAGTGCAAATGTGTTCATTGCAATTGAAGTCCAAAGCCATGTGGTGTAAACCACAGCAATCCCATGTTATGTGATAAATTAGACCCCCTATAACCTTGCAGGCAAACCGAAATGAATACCTTGTGACCACAAGTACAACATCTGGGACCATCACTGTAGACTTTGGAGGTGACTTTTTATTCACTTAGAGTCTCAGCTTATTTGCCATGCCATTTTAAAGTATTAGGAATTTTTTTAATACAGATTACAACAAATATGTAAGATGTGTAGTTAAAATGAATGTCGGATTTTTTCATAAAAATAGTTTATTGTTGTTGGCCAGTTTTAAACCGAGCCTAACATTTTTATTGTTTAGTTTTATTACAGGATTTTTACCGTTTGACATCACTGTGTCATTTGTTAGCCTTGTAATATGCTGTGTGATATTGCTTTGTCACAGCAGGAGTCATCAGGAGTCAGTTTGTGTGGATTTATAATGGAGACAGCTGGTGAAGTCATATTACCAACACAAATCAAAGCAGCCGGTGCATTAAAACTAGGGAGAAACTAAACAAACTACATCAACACTACAACAATGAATCTAAAAAGGATATTTCTACCAGAGTTTTGTTGAATTCTCAAATCTGATGAGTCAGAAGGTGTGAATGCTTTGTAACAGCATTTACAGTTTCTGTTTCTATATTTCAAATGGTAGGGTTATGCTCATGTGCTCATTTTTATACACTATTTTTATAGAGCATGTATGCTGGACACTCTACATTATCTAAGGCTTCTAATAAACAGATTATAAAGCATTATTTTAGTTTTCCAGTGTCATGGGAGAGTGTTAAACTTTTAAATTTCTCCCTTTTTTAGTTTTATTAACCTCATTTGTTCAATCATACATTTAGTCATTTATTTTTCTTTCTCTTTTCAACTGGGGTTGTAGTGTCAGCAAGCTGAGAAGCTCAGCCCTCTTACCCCAGCCACACTTACCAGCTCCTCCTAGGGCAAGGCAGCTGTGAGATTTAAGCTTAAAATGGGTTAAAACCACCTCAACTGGCGTCTCTTAGTTCAACGGAAAAGTAGCTCTCAAGAAAGAAAGGGAGGGGAAAAAAAGGCTGGTGAGGGAAATTTTATAGCCGCTATAACATTTGAAAAGACTCTAAACTGACGTTCCATCGCATTAAATATTTACTATAATTGGATAAAAAGAATGATGTCACTCATTAATAAACTTAAAGGTATAACTGGCAACTCACTGAGGTATAAGATGAATAACACACTTTGGGTCATGCTGGTATTGGAAAAAATTATTCTTTGAGGTGGTAATGACCCGTAATGGAGGGATGTGTTAGCCTAGTGGTTAAGGTGTTGGACTACTGATCAGAAGGTCATGAGTTCAAATCCCAGGTCCACCATTCTGCTACTGCTGGGCCCCTGAGCAAGGCTCAGTTGAATAAATTGAAATCAGTCACTCTGGACTACTTGTAAATGTAATGGTCCTCTAGGTCATGTCAGACCCAGAGGACCCAGACCTCATCACACCTAGTCTTAGCATCAGACGGAACGTCTGATGCATGTGGCACACAAACTTGGAAACGCCAATTTTCAAACAAATTTACAAGAGTTTCAAGACCTGTGTGTAGAGTTTTTCAAATGCTAGGCTTAGAAACAAAGCTATCATGATGCTCTACCTCCCTCATGGAAGAAGAAAGCCGTAGTGTCTCTGATTGTGACAATGATTCTTTATGAGGATCAGCTAAACACTTTCTTGTATGAACTATCTTTGTGCTTGCATGCTGGTCTGTTATGTCACTGACTACATTTTCACACGCCTAAACATGACACTGAACAAAACAGATTGTAATTGGTTGCTGTACATGTCAGGCAGGCACTCTGTTAGGTGGTCCTTGACCATTAAAAACTTCCAGACCTTCTGCCAAACTTAGACTACCTCACACCATACAAGTAGAATTTTATGTTGTACTTTCTCAACCACCACTTTTGGATTTATCAGTTTATGTGATTTTTCACTCGGTTTGTTACTTACTGCATTTTGCTGTATGCATAAATAAATCCCATGAACAATGAACTATTCAGCAGTGAGTAGGACTACTGTACACTCCTTCAGTCTGCTGTACAATTTCATTAAGGTAACCAGAGTCCCTCAGATAAATAAACTATTTGGTGGTAACTACATGCCTTCTGCCCCCCTCCTCTACCCCAGACCCCATTTTGACTCGATTTGTGTAGCAGCTTTGGGACTTTAGACTCGGCTTGGACTTCAGAACCGCTGACTTGAGTGTAACTACTGTAACTTGACTACCGCACTATTAGAGCTGCAGGTTGGATCATCTCAGAACGTCAGCCTTTGTTTACAGTTTCAGTTTTTCTGTTTCTGTCAGTAGAGGAGTGATTTAATGCAGTGAGCTTAGGCTCAGCTGTGGAAAGCTGAGTAAAGTACATTTGTTCTGCTTATGTTTACCATGTCCCCTGAGCTGTGGCTATTTTTAAATTGCTCTTTTTTCCCTCTAGGCTTCCCTGGGACCACACTCTCTCTCTGTCTTTCCAGCCTGTTGCCCTTCCTTGTCCCATTTTCCAATATGAACCAATATAATAGGTGCAATGATGATGACGACCTGCCCCAGATGGACGGCACATGCGATGCATGTGAACCAGACGAAGCACAGTCTGCTATACAAATGTGTGTTATTTGTCGCTTTGCCTTTTGCGTGGTCCATGCTGAGAAACACACACGCAGCACCAGACATCCACTTCAGCCCTACAACCCTCCAGAACCTGGAGCAAATTCCAACGCCGACATCAATGCTCAACCAGAGGCAGACGCGAACCGACTGGAAGAGGCCGAGGCCACTGGGGGTGGAGCTGAAGGGGTGGAGGGGCAGGATGAGGAGCAGAGTGGGTGTGAATCAGGAAAGAGAGACACAGTGACAGTAGAAAGACTGAGATGTAAGGAACATGGACAGGAGGGATCGTTGTACTGCAAACAGGACGAAAAGATTGTGTGTGTGTTGTGTGCTGTACAGGGAGAGCACCGTGAACACGAGATCATCACACTCCAGGAAGCCTACATGTGGCAGAAGGTGAGTATGAGCAAATGGCCTTGATTTAACAACATGCTCTTTTTATTATTAGTAGCGATAATTCTCCAATCTTGTAAACAATTCATGACCTTTGTCTCTATTCTACAATCATTTCATTTCATTCTTGCCCATAAGCCTTTTCCACACGGTTATGAAGAATTCCAAAATGATGTTCTGTTCACTATGTACAATGAGCTCATTACATAATATAACCTAACATATACACATATCTACTCATTACATAATACATTATTGAAATAACATTGCAGACCTTGTCTAGTGACCTATTTGCCCAGTAGAGTGGCATTTAAACATTAAGCCATAGAAAAGAGGGCCCAGTAAAGGTCTATTCATCCATTCTCTACACCGCTGGGGAACCTGGAGCCTATCCCAGGAGACCCTGGGCACAAGTCCCGGTACAATTTAATTTACACACACTTCATTTTTTAATATCTAAGTTAAATATGATGCCTAAATAAAATATATTTGAAATCACAGTTTGACATAAATGACATTCACTTCAATTTCCTGCATTAAGTAGAAGTGAAAATAAAGCTTTGAAACCTTGACTCAAGTAAATTTACATTAAGCAATAAAATTAAAATAATAAAACGAATAGCAGAATACGGCAGCATACCTACTCGACTGTGCATTTTTAGCTATATGTATATCCATGTTCATTTGTCATGTTACTTATATAAACCGAACATCCGCTTACTTTCACTGTAGAATAAAGCAAGTGCCTCCTCTTAAGTACAGTATCTTGCATTAGCTACAACAGCAAAGATGTTCTCATTCTCTCCGTGCTTTCTTCACAGTCGTGTGCGATTTTCTTCACAGGTTTTAACCCAGTGTAACACCACGGTTAACCCACTCACTCAATACTTTAACGAACCGTAGAGAAGAATCTTGAGTTTTGGATTCAGCCGATTGCATTATGATACAAACCTTCTATCACACGATTCTGATTGGAGTCAGTTTATGAAGCACACCAAGTTTGGAACCTATAATGAAGAGAACAACTAAAACTTTTAAACCAGACTGAAATTCACACCAATGTGCCTTTTTATTAAAGCACATACTGTATATTGTGGGGATTGTGGTAGCCTAGTGGTTAAGGTGTTGGGCTACCAATCGGCAGGTTGTGAGTTCGATTCCTGCTGCCACTGCTGGGCCCCTGAGCAAGGCCCTCAATTGCTCAGTTGTATAAAAATGAGATAAAAAATGTAATTCGCTCTGGATAAGGGCATCTGCTAAATGCTGTAAATGTAAATATATGTATTTATACATGCTTGATATTTCACTAACAGCTCATGCAATGCTTGAGGAAAAAAATCTTAAAGTTGAATGTTACTTAAAATATTAAGTAAAATTTGTAAATAGCATGAACTGAATATATTTCATCAACTCTGAAATAGAAGAGAAACCTCACCAAAATGTATAGCTTTAGCATTCATGGTGTACAAATGACTACAGGTTTCAGTCCCCAAGGAAAGTATTGGAACAGCAAGGCCTGGTTTTGTGTTTCTGTTCTACACTGAAGACATTTGGACTTGAAATGAAAAGATAAATATGAGACAACTAAAATTTGGATCCAAGGTCTCGTATTCGTCTTTTTTAACACACCTTTTAGCTTGTCTCATGTATAGCAAAAGCAAATGACTTGGCCTTGCCGTTCCAATACTTTTGGCGATTGTATATTCATGTCCCGATTTTTTCTAAAAACCATCAGAATAAGATTCCAAATTATTTGAGGCAAATTACTCTCAGGTAATATTTGCTCTTCTTGATTCTCAAGTGGTTACATTACAATGCTTTCACTCATTAGTATCCTTAAGTATTCAGTAAACCTTAGGAATAAAGTTTCAAATTTAATTTTTAGGTGAAATTTAAATAAAAACAAAGACATTAAATTGTGATTAGCTGTCTTTTTTTAATGCTTTATTATTCCACTAAAGTAATTGCAGGCTCAGTAAAAAAAAAAAGTCAGCAAATGTAAAAGCACAACCATTATCCTATGTAAACGATAACATAAGAATTAGAATACAGTCATAGGTGTGTTGCCGACCTCATACAGAGGTGGAAAATGTTTCTTTACACCAGACCATTACTCAAAAATAAGAGACACACATTTAACAGACAATAAATAATAATATGCAGTGTCACTTGTATGCAAAATGCATGGATTATTGTGTGGAGAACATTCAAAGGATTGTGCCACAGCAATTTCACCTAAAATACTACTGGCTTTAATATCCTGATCCATGAGAAATATCATATAATCGAATCTGTAAGGATACAACTTTAAATACAAAAAACTACTAGCGCTCCTGCTGAATTACACTATGGCCAAAAGTTTCTGGACACGTGACGTCACCCATATGTGGGGTCCTTTGGGATGAACTGGTACGCAGACTGCACTCCAGTCCTCCTTAACGATCTGAAACCTAGTGGAAAACGTGAAAAGGTGGAGATTATTCTAACACCAAAAGTACAACGAAATGCTACGTTCGTAAACTTTTCCGTCTAGGATTTTGCACAAAAATGAATGTAAACTCTGCAGTCTTCAAAATTACTGCATATTTTGGGCCAAGACTTGAGATGTGAGATGTCATCACAACATGCATTCATCCTAATGCATCAAACCCTCTTCGATTCACGTGCATCAAACAAGAGTACAGGTATCATAGACAGTAGTTACACTTGTGTATTCACTGGTAGACATTTAAAAGAAGATGCCTGTGCTTTCAGTTTTGCCAACTGAAGTAGTTTTCTGTAAACTAGTTTTTTGGGATTCTTGTTCGTGGAATTCCGGTGTCTACATACTTTTGGTCATATAGTGTAACTATATATATAGTAGAGAGGAAATGGGTTATGAGCTGATCTGACTTATTTACAATACACTGTAAGAGAGTAAAGCCTAGCGTTAAGAACAACGTAGCAAATCAATACCAACCTTATTAACTGTTACACACAGAAACAGTGAAGCTGTACTACTGGTAGTAATAAGGCTGTTGAGCCCAGTATTGATGCTGCACTTTTCTGCTCTTTATTTCCCTTGTTAAGCAAGTGATCAGGCCTGGCATTAAACATTTAATTAGACCTTGTGTGAGAAAAGAGCAACACAGAAAGCAAACATATGCTAATCAAAAATGGCATCAAGCTAAATCCACTTCTACGATTTAAAGGTTTTGCTGTCTGGGATGTAGAGGGTAACATGCTTTGTCACCAGCTTATTGATTCCAAAAAGCTGTAGTTGTGACAAATAGGATGCTACATAAAGTCTGATTGTTCTGTGCTTTATTTATCTGATGCTTTAGCTGATTATTTAGGCAGCTCTGATTTTGGATATGTTTATCTCCTCAGATGAATTTTCTCTTATTCTTTCTCTCTCAGGGTAAAGAGGGCATAGATTTGCTGGCGTGTACTCAAGAAATGTCTGAGAAGATCAAGACCAAGTGGACCAGTCCAGATGTAAGTGGGCCAGACTGACTAGCAGCTATTGGTTTTATATGGTCGGGTTGGGATAACGATTCTGACGCGTTTAAAGATTGTCTTGTTCTTTTATTTGTCATTTCTCATAAGCATGAAGGACTCTGGGGTGCACTTTTTAATTGTTTCCTTCTCAAATCATGCTGAAACCAAGCACGGGCCAAGATTAGGATTCCAAACAATAACAATATAGGTTCTTATTCAATGGCCATGTAATGTAACTCTCAAGCTCATTATATGATTACACTTATTACTCTTCATTAAGCAGTAATAATGAAGATAAAAGCTAAACATTGGTTTCAGTTAGCTGGTTGCCATGTCAGGACAGAACTGTGGTAGTATTCTGCTGTAGAAAAGCATCCAAAACTAGCTTCATTTGTCATTAAAATCACCTTTATAACTGTGGATCTTTTCGCTATCTGTTTATCTAGCATTTATTTAGCACATCGGAAGGCTAAGGAGATAATTGTGAAAGTCTTCAGGATAGAGCACGGTTTGTGGTTTATTACTAACATGATACTAACAAGCTACATCTTTTTTGTCTTAAAACAAGATCAAGAGAAAGAAAAAAAGAGAAGGAGGGAAGAGACTAGTTATAGCTGTTATAAGATAAGGGATAACAGGAACTTGTGGAGATGTTTCACAGCTTTAAAGGCAACTATAAATTGATCAAATGTATGAGGTTCCTTTCTTTTAATTTATTGTAATCTGTGGCATATTTGGTGGTCTCGTGTGATCATGAGCATCAAACCACAATGCCATTGATTATTTTCATAGTGTTTGGTTCTTTCAACAACATCCTCCAGTAACATTACTGAGCAGAATTCTGCCTGGATATTATACTGTATATCTTTTACAGCACTGTACAGCTCTCCGGTTAGGCTCTGTATCCATCTTGTATTACATCACCACCCGTATCTTAACAACATATATCTTTAAGCATCTTATGCTTTCAGTTCATTTCTTCACACCTTGTTCTCGCTCTTCACACCTTGAATGGAATCACAGGCGTGATTAGTGCATCGTTTGTCTGACATGCTGTTCATTCTGAAAGACGTACAGCACCAGTGAGAAGAATAAAAGAGTTTTGTAATGTATAAGGTTAATTTGAAGACCCTGTGAAAACCTGGTGCTCATCTCACAGAATTCTGTTAAATATCATCATGCTGAAACATTCAGCGTTGGTTCTCGGACACCGAAAACCCTTCTTTTCTCCTTTTTTCCTTCCTGTTTGTCCTTTTGTATTCCTATTAATCTAACCTTTTTCTCCCTTCTTCTCTTTTAGCCTTATTTATACAAATGCCCACACAAAATAATTGCAAATACCTCTTTATTTAATCTGGTCTTTTTCTACTCAGCTTAACTCAGTTCTTTGAAGAGTAAGAGGCTCTGTGTGCATTAGGGGCTTACAAGAGCTTAAAGTCATCCTGTACTTTAGAAAATGTTAAGAATGAAATAATTTCAAGGAAATAAATGTGTACCTGTGACTAAAGTAAAAAAACTGTTAGATCTGGTTCGAAAACAGGAAATCGATCAAAACTCTGGTGTTGCTATTGTGATCCTACAAGCGTTATTGTGTCATAAAGTATAAGAACCAATCAGGTGTCAATATGCAAATGCAATTTATGACCTAAGATTAGCAGAAAAAACGGATGCCTTAAGCATTAAAGTTTTGAGTAAGTTTATAGGTACTTTTTAGTGTAGTCAGTAGGAGTTTGACACCGAAGGAAATTTTTATCAAGTGTTAAAAATAACACTGAATGCATCTATACTTTCCTCCAATCAAATGCTGAAAGTATGTTTGTGTTCTGCCTTGGCGGAGGGTAGAACTTCAGAAATGAACAAACTAGACGAATCCTCTGCATGTATATTTTTGGAATCACATTTGCTGAACTGAAAATGTGTGTCTTTAGGTCATTCTATGCATATATTCTGATTATATTAAATGTAATCTTTTCTAATCCTCACGGCAAAACTTCAGTATAAGTTTAGCGTATAATGTATAAGGGCATGTTAGCTCATTAGTGTGCTTGTTTAATTACGGATGTTGCCTCAGGGGTCATGGCTCTGGACCTCCATGTCTGGCAGTTTATATCTCAGTCTTCCTGTGAGACTACGGCGTGCTATTTGAAGAAAGTGTAAGACGTATTGGATTATATATACATGCTCATCCACGGAGAGTAGTTTACCATTATATGTGCAGCACTCCCTCATCTCTGTCATCTTTTATTCCTGGATCTTCTTCTGTTCTTCCCCGGCTGGGATTTTTTTGCTTATTTTAAAACGTTAAAAATGACACACACGGAACCCCATATGTCCACCATATGTAGTCGGTACATATCATACTCTCCCTTTCTTTTTCCATGTGTTCTTAGTATCTTTTGTGCAAGCCACAGATGCATTAATGAATTGAAAGCGCTTGCTTATGTGCTTCACAGATCTGCCAAACTGTGCTTTATTACAACATTATAAAATCTATGAGATATTAAAATTTCATCAGTGAAACCAAGAACTGTAAGAATCCTGGTGCAGTCTAACCAGACACCCCGCCCCCCCGCCCGCTCTCTCTCTCTCTCTCTCTCTCTCTCTCTCTCTCTCTCGTTCTACTCTAATAGCTACTTGAATAGTTCAGGGCTTTAAGTCATTAAAGTACTTCTTTTGCATTTACACTCAGCGGTGAAAAGAGCTTTCTCTCCATCCTTTTCTCTCCCTCTCTCTCTCTCTCTCTCTCTCTCTCTCTCTCTCTCTCTCTCTCTCTCTCTCTCCCTCTCTCTCCCTCTCTCTGTCTGTGCATTTTGAGTTACCATGTAATTTCAACAGTCTGATTACAGCCACAGAGAAATGCCAATAGCTGGGAAAGAGAAGGTGAAAGAAATCTTCCTGGAAAAAGCACTCACTTGGACAGGGGCCATCCCTCTGGGTGAGGTGACGGCCATTTCAAAGCCATTTGGTGTTAATGTGCCACTAATGTGTTTCTCTCATTGACAGCTCTATGTAGTCACTATTTCTGTTCTCACAGAATAGATTCAGCACTCAGTGGGACTGGAGGTCTATAGCCATTTATGCTCTACCAGTAATCCTATTCCATAGACACAGTGCCATACAAGTTCAAGGAACCAGCGTTTCCATCAGTTAGAGAACCGAACCATTATATGATCAGATGTGGGAGCTTAAAATCTTAAAACTGCCATCAAAACCATGGAGTGTATTTTATCATGCACATTAACATCTTTAACACTGGGCAGAATTCTTGGCATTGAGTACATGCTGAAACGTATATTGCACATTATCAATATCATAGCTATTTTTTACAGAGCCTGCTAGACTTCAAGGTCTGCTGGCATTGGCTGTGTGATATTTGTGTTATTTGTGTAAAACTGTTCTTTTTTCTCTCATGTGCACGCAGAATTTTTTAATTTCTTTTTCTTCAACATACACGTAGACCTCAAATCATGTCGCCGAGCTATTGTCATGGAAACAGTGATGCCTTCGATGGTAACAGTTTTTGTTTCTAGATCAGCACTTTGCTGCTGGAATTGATTTTTTTTTTTTTTTTTTTTTTTGAGGAAAAACTGGAACAGCTGTGGAATTGTATAGAGCCGCCAGCGCTGACTCTAGCACCACCATAGTGTTAGTGAACAATGACTGGACCAGCCCACAGATGCCATGAGTTCACGCTCTGTGTACACCAGTGGTTCTTAACTGGGGGGTTCGTGACCCCATGGGTCACAAAGTGGTAGCGTGTTAAGTGGTAGTGGTTGAACTGTGCAGCTGTTACATTCAGCCTTTCTGTGAGACTGAAGAATGCTTAAATATTGTGTGTCCATGATCTCATCAGCCCTATGGAAAAGCAGACCTTTTGAGAGAGAGAGGGTACTTTGCAGAGCATGTTTGGTTGACCAGCCAGATCCACAGCTCTTAATTTCAAGGCCAGAATTGAGAGGGGGACTGCAGAAGACAGTCAAGGCTAGGATCAAGTAAAGGATCAAATAAATAGACAAAAAGACAAGAAGACACTGGCACAGTTAGTTTGAAACCTTCTCTGTCCCTCTTTTAACTGTCTTGTGCCCAACAGATTTCATCTAGTTCTCCAAAAGCATATTTTTGGTTTCATTTCATTAATTATTGTTTTTAAATCCAGTAATGAAGCATCCACTTGCATGGACCCTCGTGTATTAATAATCTGTGTACATTCCAACACTAATCAGTACAATTATATCTACTGTGATGCTTGCGATAAGCTTTTACCTCTGAGATCTCTCAGCTCTTATGTTAGGTCGAGGTTTTGGCTAATAGGACTGGGTTTGTATCAAAGGAATAGAATTTCTCTACTTCTGGCAACGTGCTGATGTATCATGCAGGCTTTATTGTTGGACTGCAGTAGAGTTGGAGACCTGCTTAGAACTGTACAATGCCATTGGGCTTGTATTCATTCCAGACTGCAGAAATGGTGTAGAATGAATGCCAGTCCTTCCGTCAAGGGGAGTCATGAGTAGAAGAAGATTGCAAGGCAGTATGCGTGTGACAGGATAGGTGATGGTGCATTAGCTGTAAAAGTATGATTCTGAAGGGAAAGTAGGAAATGGGTTTGAAGGGAGTAACGAAGCACTTAAGTGCTGAAACCTGAACAGATGGTGTAGGATGGTGGCACTCAAAGCCAAAGTCCTTATTGTGAAATGGGATGTGCAAAAAACCTCACTATTTGCTATTAAAATGACAAGTTTGATGCCCTAGGCTCTTTGCCTAATCTCTGTCTTTGGACTGCCAGGTGCTCAATCATGTCATCTCTTTATTGTCAAATTCTTCCTCCCTTTCTTCAGATACATTAGTTCTTGGCTCTTCCACCTGTGCCTGTGATCCATTTTCCATTCTGCAGTTTTTATCACAGGGCCAAAATTAGATGTAGCTCATATGGCAAGCCTGTGTCAATGCCTTTTCTAATTAACTTTTTCTCACTGATTTTACCCCTCCTTTCCTGTCTCCTTTTCTCCCATATCTTCCACCCCTTGTTAATTTCTCTATTGTTTTCCTTGGCCAGATGAGCCCAGAGGAGCTCGAGTGCTACGTCAACCAGCAGTTTGACGAGTTACAGAGGCTGGTGCGTCAGGAGGAGTGGCGTGTGCTTCACCTGGTAGACCTGAAAGAGGCGTTTTTGACGGCACACGCTGCTGAGAAGATTGCTGAGATCAGCGTTCACACCGAGAAACTGCAGGAGGAAATGGACTCCATCACACAGCAGCTGGGTGAGCTTGACCACGCTGAGCAAAATGGCGTCGCCCCAGCCAACCTGGCACCTCTGCTGGCGGGACAACCTCGGCCGCCTGGTGCTGCTCTACTGGAAGCAAGACCTCTGGTGAGCAGAAATTCTTCTTCAGAGCAGGGAGTTTGTGATTAACAGGAAGTTCAGAATGACATGATTGACTTTTAACACCCAGCTAAACTGATGAAGCCTGTTAAATAATGGGCAAATCCAGTTGTTAAGAAATAACTACTTCAGCTTGTACCCAGAAAAACAAGAGTGCATATAACTAAACACCACACAGGGACAACTTTCAGCTCTAAGAAACCCATTGCCATTTTTAACAAGATCCATGATCGATCGCTACGGAGAAAGCAAGGGACTGGATAAATGGTGAAATTATCTTCACATTAGAAATTGACGAACTAACAATTGCCATTCCACGCATGGCTCCTGAACACCATTTTATTTCTTTTGAAGTTTTCTGTTAGGAAGTCAGTATTAATGTGAGCATTATTATGAACAATGGCTAAAGCAGTGGCAGAAAATCAGTTTGTAGGCTTGCTTAGACTTATTAGACTTATACAGTCTTATTGACCTGAGGACTAGACCTAAGTGGTAAAAAAAAAACAAAAAAAGGGCTTCATTTTCATTGAACTGTTATTTACTACAAAAATATCCAGCTAGTATGAACGCAGAAGCCGATAACATAGCCCGAGTAAAACCATAAATTATTATTCTGTCCTCACCACAAAGGTCATTGTGTTTATTAGCGAGACAAAGAAGGTTTCTGACAAATAATTGTGGGTTCATATTGTCACTATGAAAAGATTGTCTAAACATCTAATCTCTCCCCAGGCGCCGAACCTAAAATGGAAAATGTTTCCAAAATGTTTTCTCTGAACCCTGGTAATGTTCTGAGGCAGCCCTCCTGAGTGTGCACTAAAATTCCTAAATGAGGTTGGAGGGCTGGAAGGGAGGGGGTGTTTTGAAGGTCTTTAGATGTATGAGGCTATTAAGACTGGTTGTGTGGTTTCTCAGGGCCACAGGAAGAAAGAGGGGAGGAAGGAAGGTCTCAGCAAATCTAGGGAGGCTTATGAAGGGCAGTGGTGTAAGCATTCAGGACACACACAGTTCTGTAGGCAGGAGGATTTACCACACACGCTCACAGACGGGTAGGTGAAGGACAGTGGTGTAGGCAGGTGCTCTGGATGTTTGCCAGTGCTGAGTATGACATGAATCTCCAGCTATAACAACTGTACATATCAAGGTCATACACACACTTACACAAATTAACACAGACACAAACTTACTCATACTCCTTTACACACACGAACACAGCAGCCCTGTCTTGTGATTGCGCACACACGTACACAGGCTTTTATCGCGTGCAGAATTTAAACGATACCTTTAGCTCACTGGTCAGCACATGGTCCGAGAACAATTTTTAGTCAGAGCTAAATTAAGTGTTTCCATGTGTGTGTCCGTGTGTATGTGTGTGTCCGTGTGTGTGTGTGTGCCCGTGTGTGTGTGAACGTGTGTGTGTCTCCGTGTGTGTGTGTGTCTCCGTGTGTGTGTGTGTGTCCGTGCGTGTGTGTGTCCGTGCGTGTGTGTGTCCGTGCGTGTGTGTGTCCGTGCGTGTGTGTGTCCGTGCGTGTGTGTGTCCGTGCGTGTGTGTGTCCGTGCGTGTGTGTGTCCGTGCGTGTGTGTGTCCGTGTGTATGTGTGTGTCCGTGTGTGTGTGTGCCCGTGTGTGTGTGAACGTGTGTGTGTCTCCGTGTGCGTGTGTGTGTCCGTGCGTGTGTGTGTCCGTGCGTGTGTGTGTCCGTGCGTGTGTGTGTCCGTGCGTGTGTGTGTCCGTGCGTGTGTGTGTCCGTGCGTGTGTGTGTCCGTGCGTGTGTGTGTCCGTGCCCGTGTGTGTCCGTGCCCGTGTGTGTCCGTGCCCGTGTGTGTGTCCGTGCCCGTGTGTGTGTCCGTGTCCCTGAGTGTGTGTCCGTGTCCCTGAGTGTGTGTCCGTGTCCCTGAGTGTGTGTCCGTGTCCCTGAGTGTGTGTCCGTGTCCCTGAGTGTGTGCCCGTGTCCCTGAGTGTGTGCCCGTGTCCCTGAGTGTGTGCCCGTGTCCCTGAGTGTGTGCCCGTGTCCCTGAGTGTGTGCCCGTGTCCCTGAGTGTGTGCCCGTGCGTGTGTGTGCCCGTGCGTGTGTGTCTGTGTCCGTGCGTGTGTGTCTGTGTCCCTGAGTGTGTGTCTGTGTCCCTGAGTGTGTGTCTGTGTCCCTGAGTGTGTGTCCCTGAGTGTGTGTCCCTGAGTGTGTGTCCCTGAGTGTGTGTCCCTGAGTGTGTGTCCCTGAGTGTGTGTCCCTGAGTGTGTGTCCCTGAGTGTGTGTCCCTGAGTGTGTGTCTGTGTCCCTGAGTGTGTGTCCCTGAGTGTGTGTCCCTGAGTGTGTGTCCCTGAGTGTGTGTCCCTGAGTGTGTCCGTGTGTGTGTCTGCTCATGCCTTTGTGTGTGTGTGTGTCTTCGGAATGGAAATTGGGAAATGGGGCACTTTAGGTTAATTGTGATTATAAGAAAATGTCGATTGTTTCACTGATTATTCTCTGTCGCTGATTAAAAGTCACACAGAGGAAGACAAAGACACACACATGGTTGTAAATGTATACATATGTATCAGTGAACAAAGTTGTTTGGTGAATTAGAGATCACTGAATGTCTGGAGTTGTGAAAGTCTGTCACACATCTGGTTTAGACAGGGATAAACACAGGATCCAGTATTAAATGTAAGCAAACGGCCACACACACACACGTGCGCGCACACACACACACACACACACACACACACACACACACACACACACACACACACACACACACACAAATCTCCTGCTTTTTTAGACTTGCATTTAGATTCTGTGATGTAAATAAAAACATATTATGCCTCATTAAAAGCTTAAGAGTCTCGTTTCGATTTGAAAAATATATCACCAAGACGTCCCCTTTAAATTTTTATACCATCCTAATTGCTGAAAGAGGCTTTTGCTGGTGGGCAGACTAATCATGCTTCTTGCAGTGCAGAGTTAAATGTTCATTAGATAATATTTCTCTTAATAAGTCGGCTTTGCATCCATCGCATTGTGTTGTTTAAAAAGATCACAACATGTGCTGCATTGTGCATTAGCCTACTAACACAGATTAACAAAATAAATGGTAGCTCTGTGAACCTTACTTTGTTTTCACTGCATTAACTTTGCAAAGTTAACACTGTTTGTAATATGTCTTGTGTTAAGAAGAAAATAGTCAAAGTGCAGCTAGTCACTAACAACCACCAAGCTAGCACTCCTAGGCCCCAGAGAAAGGCCCTTAACACTCAACTGCTCAGTTGTATAAAAAATGAGATCAAAATTATTAAATTAAAAATGTAATTTTAAATTAAAATAGATTAAAAAGAAGCTACTAACAAATGTCTTAGCAGCTAGCGGACTATGAATCACAGTTCTTTTTAAATGTTTATATCAGACACATAACACAATACATTTTAATCTAAACTTTGCTTAACATTCTAAAAAATGTTTAATTAACCACTCACAAAATCTAAAAAGCTTTTCTCCTGCTATAAATGATGCCAAAGCCACATATCCCAGCGTGCACAAATCCTAAAGCGCTTCAGTTTTTATGTAATTCAGCTGACTTTCTACCTCAAATGCATTGAATTGAATTACAGCTGAAAAATTGTAACACAGAGTTGAGTCAAAGAGGACATTTGAAAAATGTGATGTCAGAACAGGTGGATTATTTCCCAGGGTAAATGTATAGAAAGCCAAGAATAATGCCAAGTCTCACACACACACACACACACACACACTTCATCTATCTTTAGTAATCAACATGTATAAATCTGTAAGTAAATAAACAGTGCAGCAGAGAGGTTTCTTCACTCCTTATTTCCGATTACACAAAATCACACAAACTCCAAACTGTACGCTTAATATGAAGACAATTCTCACAAATCTCTGTGCAAACTTCTGACAGACTTCATGTTCTGTTTTGACTGAAATCATCACAATTATATTATTATGTAATTATGTATAACCTAATGAATTATTCCATCACTGCTAGTCTGAAATAAACTGGACCAGCGTTCAGTGTGAGATGCATGTTTTTACATCTGATAACCTTAAACCTTAAGATTTTAGATGCTCATGAATAAACACTTGCGGCATCACATAGAGCAGAAATGGGTTTGATATAACCATTTACTTTGAAGGTAGAAACATGAGAATCATGTGAAAACTATTTCCCCTAGTAGGAGTATGGAGCAAGACATGATAAAGACATTTGGTGCTGAACATGGAAACCCCCAAACAGGGTTAATATTATAATGCATTCAAAAGTAATTAACGTAACACTACTATGTTTGCGTTGATATTTGAAGATTTGGGTGAAAAGGATGCATTGCTATTTTCAGGGCTGGACTCAGAGCCCGGTTCTGATCACATTGTGATGAGTGAACATCAAAACTCAGCAAAATCACTATTCAGATCTCCGACATAACTACAGTATACGTGTCCCTGATCGAGTGGCGTAAGTGATCCGATCATCCGAGACCGATGTTAATGCCAGTTAAGTCAAGACCAAGTTCCCAGTATTTCCGCTCATGTTCCATAAACACAAAGCCTGCCTCTCCCACATCCTTAGACACACTCACTCATTCTTCCATTCTCACGCTCTGACACAGCAACGCAATCAGCCATCGACTGTACGTTTTCTACTGTGTGCTCCATGGTTGGTGATTGATTATGTTGGCCAGTGGGAGAAAGACTTTTGATTGCCTGTTCAAAGAACCAGCACAGTCAAGGAGAAATGAATTTGTGCAAAGCAAGCAAACACTCTCAAGAGAACACAAGTGTATTTTTATTCTCATCAATTCAACATTTTTCAACATCTGCTCATACGATGTAGATAGCGAGCAGAGCATTTTTTTTTCCAAGCGGAGCATTTAATCAGATTTACTGTGGAGTAAGGAGGCATCTAGGATTGTCTGTCAGGTTACATCCCAGCTCTTTGCAGTATACAGTACACTGCATGAGTATTCACTCCCTTCACATTTCCACATATTCAACCATTATTTATTTACTCACGTACGTCTGACATTTTGAAGCTGTGAAATATCTAAAGGGTTAATTAAGGTTAATTATGTATTGCTTGCATATGTATTCATCCCCTGGGTCAATACTTAGTGGAACCACCTGTGGCTGTAAACACAACTGCAAGTCTTTTGGAATACATTTTTATCAGCTCCACACATCTGGATTCTGAAATCTCTCTGTCTTATTTTTTTTTTTGGCAAAATTGCTCAAGTTCAGCAGATCGGGCAAAAGATGTTTATGAATTTTTTGAACCACTCCAGTGTAGTTTGTTTAGGGTCATTGTCCTGTTGGAATTTGAAACCCTGACCTAGTTTTAAGTGTCTCGCAGACTAGAACAGGGTTTCCTCTCGGATTCCCATCTATCTGTCGCCAACCCTGACCTGTTTCTCAGTCTCTGCTTATCAAAACATAACACCGGGTCTAGCGTGGGGACGTTTCTCAAAGTTCTAAAACTCTTAGATCTTCCAGGAACAGGTTTGTTTATATTGAGATCATATGAGCCTTTTTTCCAGTGACATCTGATGGTAACTGGTTGCACAGACAGGTTGCACAACAAAGTGGGTAAATCCCTTTGTTTACCTTTATTAATGTTTGCTTTTCATTTGTAATGACCTGTGCAGAATCCATATATTAATATTATAATATATCAATATTCTAGGGTGTTTTGTATAAGTTCATATTTTTTGGGGGGGTTCATATTTATTAAAGCCTTTTATTGACTATTTATACAAATACAAACTGCTGCCACCTCCTGGTGTGGTGAGTTATTCTCATATGTACGTACAATATTCACTCATATCAGTTTGCAGAAGAACCACCAGGAAATGGAACCATCAGATGTTTATTGTTGGCTTGGTGTGACAGGGCTCTAATACATGCCTTAAATTGGTGGGCAGACTAAAGTTTTCAAGTGTGTACTATCTGGAGCACATCATTATCCAGTTATTAGGTGAGTCCACTTCTCTTCAGGTCAATGAAAAGGCCAAAGTTCAAAGTACTTTCACGTAGCACTATCTGGCATGCAGAATCCAGCAGCTAATGAGATGCTCTGACTCAATGTCTCACTCTGAATATGGCCCTCTCGACACTCCCTTCACAAAGCTTATCTCCTCACTCATCATTTCTTTTAAACTTCTTCCAATTATCTTGTTTCAAATGATATAGTTTTTTTTTTCCAGCCCAGAGACTTTTCTCATTCAGTTTCTTAATGGAAACGGCCAGCTGAGCTGAAGCACAGGCGCTAATGCACGGACAGACGCTGTGCTCTTATCTGCTTTTCATTATGCTGTCCTGTCTTCTAATAAAGGTTGAAGAAAGTTTCTCTTTCCCTTTTGTCTGTCTTTTCTGCTCCTTCGTCTCTTTCTGTCTATCTTTAATGCTTCTTCTTCTTCACCTCTTTATTTTATCTTCTTCTCAGTTACTCACAGTCAGTTGACTTGACACGCACAGTTTACACAGACGGAGAAATAGCAGCCACCCGATTGACTTCAGACGACATTCGATTCTAGCTGGGTCTTGGGCTTTTTAGAGGTGTTTGTGTCAGGCTTTAAAGCGCAGCTAAAAGAGAGCGTGTTTAATCAGAGTGAAAGCCCACAGGTTTAGCCCTGGGCTAATGAGCCTAGACGAAAATAGCGTATCCATCCACGGCTAGTCAAGAAGTAAGCATGCTTTTGTGCAGAGACGGCGCTGGCTTGTTTAATCATCCTCTTATCTAGTGATAATAGTGGCAGGTGATTTATAGTCCTTGTAATGATAGAGATGTTGTATAAAGGCACATCTGCTTTATTACTTTGGCTCTATTCAGTCTCATTTTTCTTTCTTTATTTCCCTGTTTTTCAGATGGACCCTGAAGCCAGACCAAGGTAAGACAACTAAAGTGAATTATAATTTCATGTCTGCTTCTTCGACTCTCTTGGGAAAGCACAAAGCTTGTGATGTGACTGTAAAGTCCTCGATCAGCTGCATAACATCCAGATGTCTCATCAGCAAATAAATACAGACTACAGAGTGTAGCAAGACTTGCCCTGGATTCCCCATCCCACCCCACACTGAGATACAGGCACACACACGTACATACACACTCGCACGCAAAAAATAGAATAATTACTACTCCAAAATCTGACGACTCATCGTGTATACAGAGTGACAAGCTTTTCTACGTCTTCCCTTTGTACACACAGCTGTAAGTCAGCCTTTATATATCCTCAAGCAGTGTGTGTGTGCGTGCGTGTGTGTGGTAGAGTTGAAAAGTGAGTGATGTGTTTGTGTGGTTCAGTGTAAACTATTTGTTTTTTATACTAAGGCAATTATATAGAAGCAAGAATATTTTTTCTCATTTTCCCAATACATTTCAGCTCAGTTTTGTTCTGCTCTGCTGGCCTGCCTATATTTAGCGTAATATTAGCTACACTGAACAGATTTTTTTTTTAGAACTACATAGACAGTCATCCATCAGCTTTAAAGGAGCAGTTTGTCATTTTCCGAGCCCTCAGCTATGTGTGAGGTGAACTGCGACTGCAACGAAGATCAGAAACAAACCTCACCCATTCTGAACCTGTGTATGCTTAGTGAATATAGGGTTAGGGAAATAAACTGGACCCGAACGGCTCTTTCGTATCTGAGGACAGGGTAATATATCATTCAGAGACGGAAAAATATCAACAGAAGCTTGAAATGAAGACACAAGCCAGATCTGCTGGATGAGAAGATAGTAAATCAGTTGAAATAAATGAATTTATCAAAAAGGACAAGGCTATATAATACATCTAAACATAAATCTACTTAAATCTCTATATCTCTCTTTTTGAATTTACAAGTCTCTCTAGATTATGGAGAGATTAAGGATCATGAACTGGCAGTCTGCGCTCCACATGTGGACAGAACCGAGTACTTGAGATAAAAAAAACCTGTAGCAGTTCACATTGACATACGAGCATAAAACATAAATAATTTCACGACTCTTGTTTTCAAAAGCCGATCCGTCACAACTTCTATAGCAGGACCTCCGTTGTGGTTTATACAAAAATGAGTTTGTGTGAATTATTTAGTTGAAGGCAGCTCGTCAGAGCAGAGACTAGCTACAGGGCTGGAGACTTTAGGTCCGAAAGAGGGGAGAGATCACAGACGTTTATTCCGTCTAAGTTTAAAACGGACGTCATATCTGTTCACTGGTTAAAAATCAGATTGTCAAGCACCATTATGAAAAATAAATTACTAATAAATTATAATTAAGCATTACAAGATACATGCTTGTTCACAATGTAGTTGAATAGCCGCGTTCCAGGCGCTGTGATTAGACACTCCTCATACTCCTGATTCTTATAAACATTTTACAGTCCTGCTTTCTAAAAGATGAACCTGAACGTTTGTAAAGAAATGAAAGGTAATATGAAGAACACCAGCTTTGTGCTCCAACAAATGACACAAACGTGCACTTAGGCTCCTCTAGTGGGGGCAAATTTAGAATTTAATTTGGTATCGATTTTCCTGAGTTATCAACATGAGATCACTTAGCACATGTCCTTGGATAAGGTCAGTATGACTTCACGCGCACACACACACACATACACGCGCTTGTGCATGCGCACACACACACATACGCACACACACATACACGCGCATGTGCATGCCCGCACACACATACGCACACACACATACATGCACGTGCACACACACTCACACATACACGCACGTGCACACACACACTCACACATACACGCACGTGCACACACACATACACGCGCATATGCACGCACGCACACACATACACAAGTGCACACACATATACACACGCACACACACATAGTGGTCTGAAATGATTTTTTTTTTTCATTAGTGTAGTGAAAGTGACTCAGGCTATCTGATAACCATCCATATAAACCATTATCGACTGCTAGCCGGATGGACGGAGAGAAGGAGAGAAAGAGAGACAAAAGAAAAGATGACGGAAGGGGGAAGGAAAGAAATTGCGGCAAGGAGTATCGAGGTCCCGGGAGACATGAGATGATGATGAGGGGAAAAAGACAGAAATAGAAAAGCAATAATGTTGCATTTCTTTAAAAAAAAATAGGCCGAAAAATGTACAAATATGACTTAAACGATGATGTGATGGTTGCCATGGCAATAATAAAGCCAGCTGCATTATTGTTGAGTGATGATCAATGGTGAGTGAAGACAAAGAGATTTTGGTTCCTTTGTTTAGTGAGCTGCTTAATTAACCAGCTTATAATGATGTAAGTTTCAAACGCTATTGTTAGAAGATTCTTAAATTTTGGCACCCCGTATGACTAGAAACGGAATATTGTTTTGTGTGCTTTAAATAATATTGTGCTCTGGTGGTTTGTGAGAAATGTATATTATAATATTTGTAATGTTTGTGCAGGTTGAGTTCTGCAAG
>NC_083473.1:13208471-13250971 GCF_030014155.1 Tachysurus vachellii
AGTCATGCTTCTTCCTCATCTAAATCTAAATGTAAATCTTCCTCATGTAAATCTAAAATGACAGAATAACCCAACAAATGTGAGAGAAGCATGTGGAGAGAAGGTCATGAAGACATTTCTCATCATTTTGTGTAAAGGTGTTACAATCTACCTAAACCAAGAAGCTTTGTAAGAAGGGGACGTGTGTGTGTGTGTGTGTGTGTGTTTGGTGGAGGAGTTTTAGGAGGAGCATGATGGCATGTTGATCGTAATCATTTGCTCAGTATTGAATATTTTACTATAGATCATAAATATTCAGCCAGTACATAAACAAAACAGTTGCATTTTTATTGCATCACTGTATCCTATTTTACAGCCATCAGTCAAATGGATAAAGCTCTTAGATTTATCCAAACTAAAAACTAAAAATAAATTAGTCATGCAAGAACATATGCAACCAAACAGTGAAAACTGGAAGCAAGAGCTTGTGAATGAATTCAATTAAAAATGAATTTAAAACTATTTATAATTTCATGAGTCATCCTAATATCAATTTTGTTCGTTATGATTCATTAACAGTGGAAGCCAGAACTCATGGTCACAATTAAAACGTGAATTGTTGTGCAGCATTGATGCAGTTGTTTGTGAGAGTGCACACTCTGCCTGAGGCTACTCAGTTTCTTTTAGTAAAATATTCACAAAGTCTCCCAGAGTGGAGACTTATTGCACACACTCTCTATTCTCAGAGCTGTGTGGCTGTGTGTGAGTATCTCTGTGTGTGTGTGCATGTGTATCTGTGTGTGTGTCTGTGCGTGCGCATGTGTATCTGTGCTTGTGTGTGTGTGTATTTGTGTGTATGTGCGCGTGTACACGTGTATCTGTGTGTGTGTATGTGCATGTGTATCTGTGTGGGTGTGTGTCTGTGTCTGTGTGTCTGTCTGCACATGCTAGCAGAATCAATATGCAGTCTGAATAATTTACGCTCTTCCTCATGCTGTCTTTTATCATTTCTCTGTCTTTGCCTTTCACACTTTCACATTCACACTTTCAGTAACACCCACACTCTCAAACGAACCCACGCTGCAAACACACACAAACACACACCTTTTTCCTACACTATATATATACACACATAGCTGACTGATGAGTAAACAAACTTTATTGATGCTCAGGACGGTGATTATTACATCAAAAGAATGACAGCCATCACAGATATGAGATTAAAGTCCATCACCTTAGATGTTTTTTCCATCCATTTAACATCAGGTTGTAAGTTAATGGTATGTTTTAGCCTTCCTCAAATCCAATTTGGGATATGAAAATCTAATTGTGCTCTGATGTCTCAGTCAATAGTCATCTCAGTATCACGCAGCATCCCCATAGAAACCGAGCCAGACGGCGTAGTCATCCTTGCAGTTTGCTATTTTAAAATGTGCCGTGATAAACGATAACATGGATTCGCAAAATCAGAATCAATCAGATCGCTCCTCATGAACACACAAACACATTAACAGGTGAATATCTAGGGGGTGTAAAAAGATTATTCTGTATCTCTGAAGCACCACATCAGGGAGGAGAATGTGAATCATTAAACTTCAGAGTTTTTATTGCCTATTTTCCACTGTGGCTTTGTGATGGAGAGAAATCTAAAGTGAGTTTAGACTCATGACCTTTCCATATGTTCAAGCACCATGCAGTCGAGTTTCCAGTTTCCAATGCCAGCATTTTCAACATTACTGCATGTCTTAGAAAATCTGAAATTTGGTTTTGGGAAACACTCGGAAAATAGGTATATGGATAAAATGTCTAGGAATTAAGGTGGTTAAAGTGTTGGGATACCAATCAGAACGTTGTGAATCCGAATCCCAGGACCACCAAGCTGCCACTGTTGGGTCCCTGAGCAAAGCCCTCAACCTTCAATATTTCACTTGTATAAAGTGAGAGAAAATGTAATTTGCTCTGAATAAGGGCATCTGCCAAATGGTGTCTCATAAATTGAAAACAAATGAGCTTCTAAATTAGGCAGAGACTGATGTTCCATTTCATTCTCTATTAGTATTAGTGGGTCAAACTCTTCTAGTATGGAATGTTCTAGTTTCTAACCGGCTGTAGAGAGATTAACGGTATACTAAAGCATCGAGTGGAGGAAACACAATGAACCCCAGTTTGCACAGACTGCCTTAAACGCTCTGAATGTTAAGCATTTTTATTGCTCACTCAACACAACGAGGGTAAATATTTATAGATGTTTTCAGCTTTCAGAGCCACTCTGAGAGAATTCCATGAAAGAGCTGAAATTCTGACCAAATTTGGGAATTTTTTTAATTCTTTATTTTTCATAAAACGGTAGAAATCTAAACTAATATTTCCTAACAGTAGTAATATACATGGAACTAACATGATGGATAAATATGAATCCACACCTAATTAAGCTGGACTGTACCTTAACCACAGCTTATGTAATTCAATTCTTCTTTTTTAGTTAAAAATGTGTATTTCTGAGTGAGGGATGGGACCAGGTATAATACTCCAGAAAATCACTCAGGGTTGTTGTGCATCTAAGAGCACTATGCACGCACACGCGCACACACACACACACACACACACACACAAACACACTCACACACACTTAGAGGAGGGTTAGAGTTGCCAATGCACATCAACGTGTTTTGGAAGATGGGACGAAACACATTGAGAGAACATGCAAAGAAATAATACACAGAAGCTCAGGATCAGACCCTGGAGCAGTGTGGTGAGTGACAGTGTGAGATCTTGAGAGAATTCCAACATGTAAGATAACGGTGTGTATGGATGTGGGTACACAACGATGAAAAGAAACATGGTGATTAAAGCAGAAAGTTCTAGAAGGATTACAGAAACTGTTTCTTTATGTGTGTATAGTGTGTACATGCCCGTGTGTATGGGTAACATAACGAGGCTGATTTGAAGACTGATGGTTACTCTTCATTTGAGTGTGTGTGTGTGTGTGTGTGTGTGTGTGTGGTACTCCTGGCAGTGAAGTGTAATATAACTTGGTGATGAACAAAAAAAAACATCCAGAGGGACAATAGTTCAAACATTGATTTGCTCCTTAAGGAGATCTGCTTCCTGAAAGAAGAGTTCAGTATGGCAAAAGTGTCACAAACTGCACGAGCAAAGAGGTATAATGCCAAGCGGAGGATGTGCGCACTTTATCGGAGTCTACAGTACACACCTTAACTCGCACAACAGTAACAGCTTTGTCTCTGAAAGTGAAGCGATCTGTTTCTCTCTCTCTACTTTTCTATATTCATAGTGCTGTGTGCAGAAGCTCCTTCTCATTCTCTCTGTGCTGGCCTTCAGAGAACAGAAGAACTTCTCTGCCTTCACCCGAGAGAAGAGTTCATTGTTCAAATATTATCATACAAGCGTGTAGGTGCGGCCTAGTTTCTCATTTTGTAAATCTTTCAGTCCTCCATCTGCTGACACTATATGAGTTTAGGAACGGAGCCCAAAATAAAATTGCTTGCTGAGACTTTATTGCTTGATTTCTGGATGAAGCTATAAAGGCTATAAATGAAACTTTTCTGTCGGTAGATTTTGTTGTGTTTCTTAGCAGCAGAGCGTCAATATGGAGCGTCTGTTACTGGGTTATGTGTTAGTTTTGTGTCAGCGCTGATCTCTCACCTTTATATGTTCTACAGCACTACAGAGTAGAGAGTAAAACCATTTTTAAAAGCAAGTCTGTCACATTGCATTTCCTCAGAGATGAAGCGAAGGACTCGGGGAAGAGGAGGGGTTTCTCTTCATCTCCACAAAGTAGCTCGTGAAATAGGCTTTTTGCAGCGGCATGACCAACCGAGACAAATTACCTCAGCATTTTGTTCCGCTGAAGGTAAAACCATATTGGATTCTATTATCTGTTGATTTTTATTTATATCTATTTTTATGACCTTACTTATGTAGCTCGCATTAGAGTGCTGCTCTTATAGCCTGGGATGGTATTAGGGAGTGAATCTGTCAGGAGAGACTCATCTTCTACACGTCTTCCAAACAGGTGTCTCAGGACAGATGTGTAAAGAATCCATTAATGAATTATTGATGAACATGTTTGTACACCTCATAAAGTGCTGGTGTATAATACTCAGTGTAACATTACCTGTAAAGGGTGCTTATACGGATCGGGCTTCGTGCAAGGTGTAAAAGCAATGCACACAGGGAATACAGAGGTACGCAGAAAGAACAGAGAAAAACACGTTTTGCTCCACATCAAACAGGATTTATGATTCACACACGCTGCACGGCCGCACATCCTGCACCAAAGCATTAAACAATCAGATGTGGGAGTCTTTTAATTCACCCTGTAAAATAAGGAGGACCATGAAAACCTGCGGTCAAGGTGCGTACCCCTGGGATAAATTTTCAGTTCTAGCTCCAAACATCTAAAGTGCCGCAGAAGTATCAAAAATGTGTAAAATGCTTGAAAATGAATGAAACTGAATCTAAATATTCTTTAATAACACATTTCCTTACTGTGTTTCCTTCCGTCTCCAATTTCTTTCATATCCTCTCAGCAGATCTTCGTCGCCTCTCGGTTGTTATTCACACCGGCGTTCTCCCTGACATGTCGGTTCTAACCCTGCCAATTTATTTGGTTTATTATTAGCAGCAGAGGTCCTGTTCAGACACTTGACGTTATTTCTTTGCTTTACTTTCTTACCCTGTTTAGTCCAGTGTATAGCTTCTGGAAATAAATAGAATTGTTATTATCAGTATATGCATTATTGGATGCACCCGGATATCAGATACGCTGGATATGAGGTGGGGATACACCCTGGACCGGATGTCAGTCAAGCGCAGGGAACTGTGCATACAAACTCACACGCACACCCAGGGTTCATTATGTGTAGCCAATCCAACTGTCTGCCTGTTTTTGAAAGGTAGGAGGAACCTGGGGGAAACCGATACACACAAACACAGACATATACACACACACACACACGAGAGATTCATGCATATAAACACAGCACAGACAGTAAGGTGAGCTCAGGATCGAACTTGGGAACATTATAGCTGTGAGAGACAACAAAGATGCCTGCTGCAATCCTAACTCCAGTTAGCATAGTGATGAAAGGATGCAATACCCAAGGCCATAAACCAGGCGAGCAATTTTTACTGAAACCAAACTGATGAATCCAAACTGACGGATTCAGTAATCAATCATAGAAACACAGTTTATATATGTGAATTAATTCACAATGTTAATTCATGAGCTGAGGCAGAAAGAAAAACAATCAGGACTAGCTCACTCCAGCTTGTACATAGCCCTGCCTCAGTGCTTCACTCACAAATATAACGCACTAGCTTAAGAAGATAGCCTATGGCTATACACACACAGGAAGTCAGGTATAGAGCGCCAAAGCACTTCCAGTTTTCATAATACACAATAAAGCAAAGCAGAAATCCAGGTTTCCTGGGAAATAATCCTGATGCACCCTGTCAAGAGCTGCTGCACTTTTCATAGTGGAAAGATGTGAGCAGTGTCATGTACATACTTAATTTAACATCACTCCTCTCCGCACGCCACCATCACAGCTATGATTTATGGGACGTCTGAGCTCTGGGCACCACCTACCTTCCCATCAGTATTCAGCTAGAAAAAGCTCACATACAAATACACCAGACATTTAATGGGATCAAAGGACACACAGGCAGCATGTAATTACATAGAGAGGGGGAGAGAAAGCTTAAAGCATTAAGCATTGTATCCTCTGCATGCTTACACAGACATAAGCATTTCCTTTGTTTGTTCCTTCTTACAAGGCTACAATATAATGTATGCATCCCTTCCTCTCTGTTCTTACCTGTCTGTCTGCTTTGAGTTACAAACCTGAGCTGTTTCCGTGCTTCCTCAGGAGCCGCTTTACTCGTTTTGACTGAAAACTAACCTTGCTTCCTCAAAGTTGTAATAAAGCAGTCGAGGGAATAGTGCGTGACCAGACAGGCAATATTTGGCATTTTTCTCCCTACGACAGATTTGGCTCTTGCCTCAAGCGATGATGAGATGTAGGATCGAGGATTATTACCTCCAGGATTTGGCTGGCTTTTATGACAAATGTTTTAAAAGATGCATCAGTGCACATAAAAGTGTATAAGTCGAGGAGCCTCTGACGGAGACCGTCAGACATTAGCTAGACTCCATTGGACTGTACAAGCCACAGTGCCTCCCTTATTGCACTCTTAAAGCTGCAGCGATGAAGCCTGCACAGAATAATAACTGCAGTAGCAGGAAGGCTAGAAAGTGAAAGTTACAACATAAAGGTCACATTTAAATGAAGTCTTTTTAGATTTGTAATTGGGTCCCATTTGATAACAGCATGAAAAGAACGTAATTCAGTACGAGCTCCTGATATCAACTCGGCAGAGTGAAGCCGAATAAACCCGGAATGCAACAACTTCAAACCATCACGTCTGATATCCAGATTAAAGATGACCTGCAACACGAAAGCTTTGCACCCAGACAAGCAAGCTGAGCTGGTGTTAGTAATGAACAGCACAGCTCTGATCGTTACAAACAGCACAAGACTTCTGTTCATCCGGTGCATGCTGGTTTATTAGCAGTTAGCGAGTCAGTTAGCAAACATAACCACTAGTTTTACAACTAATATTAGTTGTGGTGTGTTTTAACAGGTTTGGATGTTAAATCAATCCAGACTGAATCTAGCATGCAATCCATGTCTTCCTGTGCTACATACATAACACTAGCTAGCCTAATGTAAGTAACACAAGTCGATGTTAGTTAGCTAACCTAATGTAAGATTGCTTAGCTGATATTAGTTAGCTAACAGAATGTCATTACACAATATTAATGTAAGTTACCTAACTTAGAACAAGCTCACATTAGTTCATGTTATTTAGAGAACCTAATGTACATAAGCTAAACTAATGTTATTTAGCTAACCTAAGTATGCTAAGCTAATGTTAGTTAGCTAACCAACACTAACACTCGTAATAACATCAGTTTCTTCCATGTCTCACTACTCTTCTGCTGTTCAGTAGAGAATGCTGAAGCTGTTGGTGTAGTTACATGCTGAGGATCTAAATCTTCCTTTTTCTAAAACACCTAGTGGGGTAGGTGGAACAGTTCCAGTCACTGTGGAGTTAACATACCTAGATCAGCATCAACCGACAAGAAGTCACACCCTCACACGTATATTTGTGCTGAATCAGAACACCTCATATATTTTCTTGTGTCTTCAACGGCATCCTTAAGGACCGCCAGGCAGCGAGTCCAAATTTACCGTCATCATTACCTGACTCAGGTATGCTGGGAGTTAGCAAAAAGCAAACCATTTGCAGAAATGTGCATTGACTAGGGAACTTTGACAACTAAATTGGAAACCTCAGCATTATGTAAACTTCCTTCCCTCTCAGTCGTTCTTTGAGTTTTTCTGAGAGTAGCTAGGAGAGGAAAAGGTATTTTCAGAGGCTATCATTTTGACACAGTTCAAATCAAGCTCTCAAAGCGAGGACCGAATGTTCTTACATCTGCTCAAATACCAGATTAGCAAGCTACATTTAAATGGCCGAATACCCCCATTAGGCACTGTGCATGTTTACGAGGGAATTTCTGCTTTAATATTATTGCAAACGTGTATTCAGCCATATTCATATATTTTAGGGGACTGTTCAAGCGTGAAAGTCAGAAACTAATCAGAATATTCAGTAATGTAGAAAAGCATTCCTCTGCTGAATCCAAGTCAGAACACCGTGTAACCCATCAGATTAGCCGTGTCTGATTTTTCTGCTTAGATGCTGTGCGTTCAAATTTTTCATCACCTTAGAGGACACATACAGTGCTGTGAATAAATATACATCCCCTTGAACTTCTGCACACAGATAAGTGTTGGTTGTCATGATTGGGTTTTTTTTTGTTTTGTTTTTTTAGGTGTGTTCTCTAGGAAACTCTGGTATCTTTCCAACAGGTGTTATTTACATTGAGATCACATGACTTTAACCACACACACACGGACATCAGCATATATTCCCATTAAATATGTGGCTTCTAAATATCTAACTGGTATATAATAACAATAACAACAACAATAATACAGCTAATTTTACAATTCCCTTAGAACAGGGGGCAAATACTTATGCAAGTAGAATACTTATACTTTATATATATATATATATATATATATATATATATATATATATATATATATATATATATAAATAGAGAGAGAGAGAGAGAGAGAGAGAGAATGTAAATAATTTTATTGTTTTTTTTTTTCTCCTCACTTCAATATTCTGGGCTGGTTTGTGTAGAGTTATGATGCATGATCAAAATGAAGTCCATTTGACTTCCAGTTTGTAACATTCAAAAATACAGAAAAGTTCACAGGGGGTGAATACTTATGCAGGGCACTGAAATGGGCAAATAGGCAAACCAAAACACATTCTCGTGGTCTTAGCTGAGCCACCTCTCTGATTCTGTGTGAGCCCACATTTACTGAAGTATAGGCAAATCGCTCTTTAATTGGACATTAATGACTCCCGAGTAACTACAAGGCGGGCAAAAAGCAACAGGTGGCAGCAGCAATGTGTTCTATAACGGCAGCGTGATTGTTTATTGCACCGCACATCTTGATTTAAAAAGGTCTTCAGGGGCGTGAAGCATGTGACTCCTGTTCGATGAGCGCACACAACTATCCTATACAGCCTGCACCCATTTGTGAAGCATTCAGCCCTATTTTTCAGTTCACGCTGTAATTAATGATCTATTCATTATCAGGGCTCGACACAAGCGGCCGACTCACTCCGAAATTGATTCCTTGATTACCCCAGTGGCAACAACAGGGATTGTAAACTTGCTAAATGAGCCTTTGTAAGATTGACTGCTTTGGGCTTTGGTGTTATCTGTATTGCCTTTTTTTTTTGTTTTTTGTTTTAATTATTTTATTTCCTCAGACACGTAACACAGAAAAATGTTAGTGATTGTTAGTGAATTGCTTCCAGATATCACATGTCCGTCTTTTCTGGAAATAATGCAAGCGTTGCTGATTATTGCACAGTGCAGGTGTAAAATTGCTACATGCAGATTTAAAAGCGTCTGTCAGGAGCCGAGCTGAAACAGCTCAATGAATATGGAGGTGTCATTTATTATTTTGAGACCCAAAACTGTCTGGAGTATTTCAAAGCAGTTTATTTTAGTTGCTTGCAATTATTATTTTAACCTGTTCATGGCTGAACTGGACTATATACAACTTTCATGGCTGTACTATATTCCTGTCGTATATTCCTACTGTCTGTTCTGTCTGTTTTTGACAAGCAGCAGCACCGATGAGCTCGAGGACAACACCAGCTGTAACTAACAACAGTTACAGAACAAAACTAATTGTCTCGATTGTCGTTTTCTCCATCGTGCGCCGCAGTGTGTAGCATGACGTGCTTCCTAACACAGATCACCGTAAAGCTTAATAAAACTCCTCACCAACTACAGTATTTTAGTACATGGTTATTAGATGTTATTGAGTTTGGTGAGTAATTCTTCTAACCCTAGGATGTCTGCATTTAAACGAAAGAGTACACTGATACAAGTTAGCACAGAAATCTCGGCCTTCCGCACAATAAAAAACACGGTTAATAAAAATCTGTGAATGTATTTTTTTTACTTAATGTTACACCAGTATATTAGTTTATCAGTTAACTACATTTATTAAGATGATGCACTCTGAAGTGTAAACTGTACCACGTTGTGACAGGTTTCAGATCCTTTTAATAAAGTGATTATACAAAATGCTGCTTGCTCTCCACAGAATCACATTCAAACAGCTTGGTCATGTCTGTGTGGAAGAACTCTGTGTGTGTATACAGGGTTTTACATGCATGGTGAGTCAGCCCATCCATATTCAGTGTCCCACATCTGCTTCATTACTCTTGCACTGCTTCTACCAGGTTAATGGAGGTAAGAAGTATTGGGACATTTACCCAGAGTAAGTTAGTCCTAGCCAAATAAAGTGG
Source organism: Tachysurus vachellii (assembly GCF_030014155.1). Lineage (NCBI taxonomy): Eukaryota > Metazoa > Chordata > Actinopteri > Siluriformes > Bagridae > Tachysurus > Tachysurus vachellii. The sequence continues at coordinate 13,218,453 of NC_083473.1, forward strand.
ATCTGTGCAAGCTGCGGCAAACAGTGCAAGACACATGCAATATAGAACATGTATATGGGTGGTTGTATGTGCATGTACATGGATGTATATCGGGAGAGTGTGTATTTGGTGTCTATATACATCGCGTAGACCAATTTATTCGTATTCTCTGGCTCTGTTTAATTCATGCAAATGTCTAATCATGATATCATGAGGCAGCAGCTCAGAACATAAATGCATGTAGGCATAAGTCAAGTGGGTCTGTTGTTATTATGATCAAACATCAGATTAATGGATAATTGACCTCAGGGTCTGTGGAACGGATGTAGGTTTGAGCATTTTAGAAACTGCTGATCTCCTGGGATTTCGACAGATAACTGTTGCCTTGTGTAGACTTCACACTAGAGAATGCTGTGTGTTCAAACTGGCAGGAAGGGTATGATAACACAACACAAACACACTCTGTACAGCAGTTCTGAACTGAAAAGCATCTCCAAATGCACAGTTATTTCGTAGTGTTCATAATAACTTGTTTGTTGAGTGTGCTTAAGACTTCCATTTGTAGTTTAGGAAACAGCACGGTTTGAGTTTCATCAAAAGACATCGACGTTATTAGTTAACAGTAGAGTGAGGACTAATTTTTCAAAGACATTCACAGTATTATATCTTTTCAATCTGCTGCTCTTGATGAACCAGACGAAAGCATTTTCTGCCCTCTTCCTCATACATTAGCATCGCTCTGATTGACAGGGGAGAGAGAGTAACTCCACCCCTCCCACCCAGACAGAACAAACAGCTTTGCTCTCAGACTCTAGAACGCGATGGCTGGCAATCATCACTGAGGGCAGAAATAACAGTCTCCTGAATATGGGGCTGCTGGAATGCTTCAGAGGCCATAAAGCAGGAAGTTATTTGGTGATGATACAGTTCCATGTATTTATGTGTAATATTTGCTGCGTGTTCCGTTATTTGTAAGCTATCTCAGCCTCTGTTACATACTTTAAATGGAAATCTTAAGAAGCAAATGCCAGACACATTACTTGGCTGATCGAATTCATTTCTATTTTGTGATCATTTTTGTTTTTGGTTTTTTTAGATCATTTTTTCCTTGTTTATTTCCTAATGAACTTGTTTTCATTATTTCCCTCACTACTTCTATCTCATACCTTTTTCATTTCATTGTCTCCCCTTTCTGCGTTCCTGCGTTCGTGTCAAGCTCATCCTGCTGGATCGTGAGCGAGGGACGCAGAGGGAATTATGTCAGCAGGAGATGAGAGGCTGCGTGCGATATCAGCTTTCTCAGATATAGACGATGTGGCGTGGTGGTGTTTTTTCTGGAGACCTGCTTTTCTGGTTTTATTAATCTGTCACTTTTTCTCAATCCACCCGTCTCCGAGGCTGCAGCTTGCGTATAGAGAATGACACAAATTCACACCTATAAATGTGTCTGGCTTGAAATAGACAGGACAGATGTGGTGATATGAAGCAGAAACCCTACAGTCTAAGCTTAGTGTGCTGAAAAGTGTCATTAAGGTCAGGATTATGCTGGGTCACTGCTTTTAAAGCTGGGGAGATGGAGCTGAACTTGGTAATAGATCAGAATGAATGTGGGCAGCAGTCCAAGAACAGTTTGTGTTGTAAATTATTCAGTAGACTGAATCTTGGACTAAAGGCACCACTTTTTGAATCTAATCTCTAATCTTCCATTCTGTTCTTTTCTCTTCACTAGAAAACTGCATCTTATTATTGCCATTTGCACTGCCTTCTATTTTAGATTACATCAGCTTTGCCGAATCCATTTCCTCTGTATGCAAAGTACTTCCTCTGCATTTGTTATCCATTTCTGGAAGTGTTTTTGTGTACTCTCTTTTCTCCTGCTAGCGATCACCTGCTGAAACTCTGAGCACAATCAGGCGTAGAGTCTGGGGACCGCTCTGGGCTTCCCAGCTGCTGTAACATGTTAGATGAAATCTAAATTACAGACCTCCAGCGAAGACCTGCCACATAAACAAAGGAAATTATACAGAGCAGAGAGAGAGAGAAAGAAAGAAAGAGAGAGAGAACTTAATGACGGACAACAGCAATTATCTCTGGCGCACTTTAAATATCACTCAGATTTGTCAAATTACCCATCATGCCTCACATAGGTGCTCTGTTTCAGTGGTCAACCTGGAACTGATTACTGATCCCTCCAGATTATTTTTATGCTTTATACTTGTCCTGGCCCATCTCTTTTTTCCCCCTCTAATTTTTTAACTCTGCACCATTTTATTGAGGCTTAAACACATTTGCCCAGCAGTGGCAGCTTGGTGGCCCTGGGATTTGAACTCTCAACCTTCTGATCAGTAGTCCAATGTCTTTTGGTATAGAAATGCTGTACTAATACTGTACTAATACAGTACCTCTATTTGCTCTCAGAACAGCCTCAATTATTTATGGCATGGATTCCTCAAGATGTTGGAAAAATGTATTTGCGATCCTGGTCCATGTTGCTATGATTGCATTGCAAAATTCTGCAGGTTTTTTTAGATGCGCTTTGATGCTGCTAATCTCTCATTCTACCAGTGGAAGTCGTGGCCTAATGGTTAGAGAGTTTGACTCCTAACCCTAAGGGTTCGAGTCTCGGGTCGGCAATAGGCATCGATACCACCAGCTGTATGTCACGTCACTTACCACATCCCAAAGGTGTTTGGTACTGGATACAGATTTGGTGACCTAAGACGAGTAAAGAAGTTTGAACTCGTTGTCATGCTACCAGTTTGAGACGACCAGTTCATGCTACCAGTTTGAGACGACGTTTGCTTTGTGACACGGTGCATTATCATGCAGGAAGTAGCCATTGAAAGAGGGTAAATTGTAGTATGTACAGTACATGTTCAGCGACAAATCTCAAATAGCCTGTGGCACTCAAGCTATGATTGACTGGAATTAATGGGCCCGAAGTTTGCCAAGAAAACATTCCCCACACCATTAACCACCTTTTACTCACTTTATCTTGGTCAGGATTGTAGTGGTGTTAAAGCCTATCACAGGAACACTGGGCATGAGGCAAGAATATTGTAGAATGGGGAAACTGCAGACACTCATTCAGACCTAGGGGTAATATAGAGTTCCAGCTCACCTTAAAGGATGTTTTTGGGAGATGGGAGGAAACTGGAGAACCCGGAGGAAACCCATGGGGAGAAGACAGAAAACTATGTCAGAGAATGATTTAATAAACAGGTTTTTTTCTAACCTGAACCAATATAGTAAAAGGCCATTCTGTGATTCTACTCCACCTTGGACCAAGTCCAATTTCAACTATAATTTAAATATGGTTGCTTTTCAAGGGTAATTACTTTACCTTTTAACTTAATGATTTGTGTATCTGCGCACTGTGGAGAGGAGACTTACATCGATTAAATATTGGTAATGCATAACCTTGTAATTATAAATTCTTTTATTATTATTATTATTATTATTATTATTATTATTATTATTATTTTAACCTGTTCATGGCCGAACTGGACTATATACAACTTTCATGGCTGTACTATATTCCTGTCGTATATTCCTACTGTCTGTTCTGTCTGTTTTTGACAAGCAGCAGCACCGATGAGCTCGAGGACAACACCAGCTGTAACTAACAACAGTTACAGAACAAAACTAATTGTCTCGATTGTCGTTTTCTCCATCTTGCGCCGCAGTGTGTAGCATGACGTGCTTCCTAACACAGATCACCGTAACGCTTAATAAAACTCCTCGCCAGCTATTTTACTACTTGGTTATAGATGTTAGTGAGTTTGGTGAGTAATTCTTGCAATGCTAGAGTATGAAGTTATCACTCAGAAATTCCCGCCCAATAATAAAGGCATGATCAGTTGGTTTTGTGAACTCTCCGATATTAACTGACATCCTAGTCTCCGTCATCCATCTCACATAATATAGTAATCTCATTTCTCCTTTTTTCCTGCTTGATACATACGCTGAGACATCATCATCTGTCTTCTGCCCTTTTCCACATACTGTATCTTTCTGACTATAGAAAATGATTAGATTTTTTTTAAAGGTTAATAAAAATCTGTCCATGTATTTTTTTTGACTTATCCATCCATTTCACATTTCTGGTTTGTGGTAATTTCACATACTACAAATGCAGTAGATAATTTTAGAGGAAACAGCCATGAGGATGACCGTGTCTAGGAGTGGCTAAAGGTCTGATGTATATGGCACACAACACTTCAGGATTTTTGAAGTCGTCATCTGATTGGTGGGATTCTACGGGATATTTCCGGCAGAAACATGTGTGGTGTTTTTTAACAGTCTGCCTGTTATGATAAACTCTACCTCCCTCATGGAAGAAGGAAGAAATTGTGTCTACAACTGTAACAATGAATGCTTATGAGAATCAGCTAAACACTGGATTTTCCAAATGATGTGAACTTCACTTTATAGACTCATCAATCTGCATGATTTTCTTATTTGAATGATCTGTGGTTGCGGCCTGTTTTTGCAGGAACGTTGACTTAACGTTTTCACACCCACATACACGATGCTGAACAAAATGATCTGTGATTGGTCGCTTTACATGTCATTCGGGTCTCTTGGCCAACAAAAAACTGCAATGGAGTCCAGACCTTCTGCCGTCAATCAGGTTTAGCTCCATGAGACTACCTCAGGGCTACATCAGCATCTATTAGTTACTTGCTCTGATTAGTGACCAGTCATTTGCCGGACCAGCTTGCTCTAATATGGACCACCCTGGTTCATCATCAGACACAGATGTTGCCTGTGATCAGCAGTAAGTAGCTTGGGGCTCATCAAGGTATCATGGCTGCCGTTAGGAAATGCAAAAGGAAAGTATTTGATTAGTCATAATGATGTTATGGCTAATCTAGTCTTGTGTTGCGCATAGTTTTGCCCACATTCAGCCTTCTCTAATCAGGTAGCAAACGTACACTTCACTTCTTACTCAGCAGGCTGGTGTGTGTTGAGGGAACAGAATGGAACAGAAGAGAGACATTGGCTCTTATTCATTACAATCAATTCTAAATCATAAATCTAGTGTATTTAAATGCAACTGACACTTTCCTGATTCCTTTCATTGTTGGTTTGAGTTCACACTATGTAGATTTAATCTAAGGAAAAAAAAATTATAAATTTTGAATTAGCACTGTGAAGATGCAGATCTTTAACAGCTCATTAGTCCTTGATGAGTCATTGATTCTGTTAGTAATAGGTACATCTCTATAGAAGAGGTATGAATCTCTAACTTGGAGTCTTATTGACCAGGCGAGCTGTTCGCACATTGTGTGCGCTTGGATGTCATGGTTATTTTAGGATGATCATTTTCAATGATTTCTTTCTTTCAGCTGATTTATATATATATAAAGGATTGGCTTATTTGTTAGAATGGAACTTTGGTATCAGCTGTAAATAACTCACCTTTTGAAGATGAATTAAATACTAGTTATGAAGATGAAATTTGAGGAAATCTTTTCTCAATTAGTTGTTTTTTTCCCTACCTGATTCTGGCCTTGGGTGCTGGGTAAAGGGAATATTATCCCACATCTATCTGTATACACTTACATGATATTATTGCAGTATAATTAGAGAACTCAAAAGCAAAATACAGAAAATCCTTTTATTTGAAGATTTTATTTTGTGCTTAGCTTTTTATTTATTGAAGCTTTCGAACGGGCAATTTTTATTATTTTCACCAACCTCTGACACAAGCACCTCTGACACAGCTTCACTGAAATATATTCATTCCCCTTCGCCATTAACGTATTTCCTCAGATATTTAATAACTGTGCTCTGTTGAATGCTTTTCTTTTATTGCTTTCCTTTCCACTTTCACAACGCCTGCATAAATTAGGGTGTCTTTCATGTAAATGAGATGTGTACGGGATAAGTCGGCACGTCTCATATGCATATGACATGGAAATAAGGGACTGGTGGGTAGGAGCTTATTTCCACACAGATGACGCTGATTGACTATTTGCACTTAAATCACCACTTTTGTGATGAATTCATGAATCGGACAAATCCGTTTCTCTGTCGTTCTGGGTTGCTGAGGAAAATGTGTAGGCCATATGAAGTTCACCCTGTAAAAGAGTAAACGCAGGAATTACACTTGGTCTTGAGAGGAGACAGAAGAGGGAATTTAAAAGGGCCAGAAATGTTGAACATTCCTCTGTAGCCTCTATTTTAGCAGGGCTAGCTAGTAATACATTCTGACAGGATATTTCACATTTACCTAGTGATTAGAAATGAGGTAAATTAGAGACGCCACAGTCTCCCCTGACCCTCTTCCCCTTCACTGAGCATGTCTACCAGAACTGTCCGTTATGCCTCATTACCCTGAAACGGCACAGTACCCGGTTATCTCCATCGAAGTTATTCCACTCAAGGTCCCTCAGCCATCTGGACATGAAAAAAGGGCATGATTGACCTTTATTAATGTACTGAATACATTAAAGTGAATACATGACAAAGTCACGCATGCTAAAAAGCAGCTTCTGGTCAGGCCCAAGACTGCTGTCTCTCAGATTATTGTGTTATCTATAACAGTTCTTCAATATATCACTCTCCGTCTTTAACTCTCTAACTCATCCGTCTGGGTAAAGTCTGTCTGTGATCTGCCTTTTTTTTTTTTCTTCACCAGAGGATAGTATTCAAGTTATTAATTTCACAATGGATGTAAAATCAGTCTGGAAAGTAAGACTCTTCTGGTTGTAGTGCACATGCTCAGTAGCAACACGCAATCCAATACATTCCCCCTACTGGTTTTGCCACTGTTCTCAACTGGTCATTGGTCCTACCTGTTTTAATGAGTATTGGTCATTAAAATAATATTTCGACTTTTTGATGGGGAAGAACAGAAGAAACACAACTACAGCTCAAGTATGTAGGAAGCGATGTGGATCTGATCTCGCTGACTAGTGATAATTCTAAACCATGCACACATTCTCTTCTTCTTTAAAAGATTCTGCTACTATACTGGAGCTTGATATTGGTTGCATAGACAATGAATGCCAAGAATCTCTACTTCTGCACAAAACTGAACAAAACAGATCGATATTACTGTGAGCTGAATATGAAAATATGCTTATATATTCAAACAGTGTGGAAGGAAATGGGTTAGGATTTCAGAATAGAGGTTCTAAGAAACTTTAAGCCTGTAAGTAATGCAGACATGACATTACATAACATTTCGACTACTTGCACGCAATCTACAAAGGGGATTCCTTGATTTCAGTCCTTTCAACATCTGTTAAATCTGCTACTTATGAAGTAAATAAGGTGAAGCAGGATGTCTAAGCAGGAAAATAATCAAACTGCGATGTTCTTTATCCAAACAGGGCTGTAAAATGCAGAGCCAAAGCTGATTTTGAGTCTGCATCAGTTGTTCAGTTTTTTGAATGACTTATTTTACACATCCACATCAAGAGACCTGCATAAACACAAAGACTTGTTCTGTTCTTGGTCTGTTCTGTTCTCTGTTCTTGGTCACACAGAGGATCATCCGATCTGCATATTTTGATATAGCACAGGCTTTATGCTGGATGCCCTTCCTGATGCAACCCTCCTGTTTTATCTGGGCTCTGGACCATCACTGAGGTTTAACCCCTCTGTGGCTGGGTTGGTTCCTTTTGTGGAAATTGAACCTGGGCTGCAGCAGTGAGAGCATGGGATCCTGCCATCGGGGTGCCACCTGTAATAATAGCACTAGTCCTTAACAAATAATACTATATTTAAACAAGAAATACTGCTGAAATCACAAGGACCTAACAGCACACTTTCTTAGATCCCGATACTAGAATACGAAATGCACAAATTGCCACAAGTATAACAGCATACTGTAAAATGCAAATGCAGCAAAGCTGAAGCTGAGTAGGACAAGAGGGACACTGAATGTGGGCTAGAGAGCTCAGTAATGCTGGGAGGAAGAGTGCAGGAGAAAAATAGAACAGTGTAAGGAAACAGAGCCTGGGGTGTTTGTCAGTTTGGTCATGGTAGGATATAATTAGTGTCTGGTTGAAGGGATAGTGAGAGGGTGAGAAGGGAGGAGAGAAATGCCTTGTACAGGGGAGGGACACTACAGATCTCTCTAGAGCTCTGCAGTTAAATCCAAACACGGCATTCCAGATGCTTTCCGTAAGAATGGAATCTTTTGGACGCTGAATAAGAGAAATGTTAAGATCGTCTGCACTGATTAGAGGCTTTGATAATCAGCCAGGCACTTTCATCACATCACATCACATCACTTCACTTCATCACTGCAAAGGAGGAGGATTAAAGAGGGTGGATTGGGATAATGTGGAGAAAGAATGTTTCAAGATACAGAAGGCCAAAGTGCTAAAGAAAGTTTGCCTAATAGTGATGCTAGCATAGGTGCAGAAATATTGCAGTAATAGAAACATTTATCACTTGATTAAGAAAAATAGAATTTATTTGTATAGCGCATATAACAATTGAAATTGTCTCATAGCAGCTTTAGCGAAGCAAAGAGACAATAAAAATTGTAAAGTTTAAAATTAAGTTACTATTTATCTCTAACATCTATCCATAATGAAAACTGTGGTGATGGTGGTAAGGAATACCAGGTTCAGAGGGAACCTATCATCATTTGGATGACACTGGACAGAAAATAATGTAAATGTGTTTAATGTCAATTCTACAACAGTCAAATGGATTTGTGCAATCAAGAGCTCCTGATGAACTAATAGGTGAGGGACATTTCTGTTCTGAGTTCATTACAGACTTAACACTAATCCCTTCCTGTCAAAGTCTTCAAATGTTCACTGACGGAGACCCGAGCAGAAAGCTGACCAACTAGAATGGTGCATTGGTGATTAGCAGGAGGTGCCTCGCCACTCCATGGTTGGTGGGTCAGTTCCTGCCTCAGCCATGTGTGGGTATGTTTCAGTGGTTTTCTCTGGGTACTCTGGTTGGCACCCTGCCTTGTGCCCTGAGGCCCCTGGAATAAGCTCCATGTTCTCTGTTGTTCTGTGTAGGATAAATGTTACAGAAAATGGAAGGATGAATAAAGGCATCCCGTTTAAAAGCCATGGGGAATGCAAACTTTTGCACTCCAGTATTTGTAGGAGCTGATCTTAGAAATGTTTTCATTTTTTGTTATTTTATTTTATTATTTTCTGACTTTATATCGAATGGATCTACTGTATGATCCTGCAGTCTGAGTTTCTGTGACTGAATAAACACCTCTATAAGCTGTTGGCATTTTTTTACCTATGAAAGCAGATACTGTATGAATGTTTTATGTAAGAATTCAGATCAAAAGTTGGACAAATACACAATCATACACATCGTAGTGAAATGATTTTTTACAACTGTCTATTTTATGATAAATCAAATAGAATATTATCTAAAGGGGGATTTTAAAATGTACAACAGAATGGAAAACAATACAATACAAAAAATGTTGTTTTGTTTTTGTTTTTATAACATTTCAGATAATCTGATGGTAATTTTTTAATCCAAGAAATTTAATCAAAAACTTTAGAATTGTTTAGCAGCAAACCATGTAATGTGTTGTGTTTTGTTTATTTTGTTAATTACAACAAGCCAATGGATGACTAATGTAGGTTAAAATGCTCCAAGGTTTACAGCTGAGTAAAACTAAGGTCTAAAATATTTCTCTCTATTCCTCTTTGTCTTATAGACTACCTGCTCAGCAGCGAGACCCTCAGGATCCTAGAGACTATGGAGATGGAGATGATTCATCCATGGGCCATGCTCCATAACAGCAAGAATACAGTCTAATGCCTTCTATCTTCTGCCTTATTCTTATAAACTGGAACGGTCTGCCTTTATAGCTACTGAAACTTCCTTTCAGCATCGACTTACTGCTTGGATTGTTGCCTTTTTTCTGTAGCATCTTCGCTGCTTGTCCTCTCCTGAGGAAGATGAGGAATTGAATGGAGTTGATTGCAATCAGAGACGTTCTTCAAAACCAGTCAGACACCAGGCTGAGGATTTGCAGCTGATGTACTCAAAATGAAAGACGGGAATGTAAACTGATTCCAATTTGCCTTTACTTTATGATTAGAGTGCTGGGTTTGTGGACTATGAACACCCAACCTAGCGCACAAGTGCAGTGTATACTAGGTTAAAATAAATCTGTTTTAGTTTTACCCCATTTCCTCCCTATTTTGTTTGTTTTTCTATGTACCAGCTATGTATGTCCTGTCACATGAAGGCTACCAACCAGGGAGGGTGAAAGCTAACCCATGCTTCCTCAGAGACTAACACTTTCCTCCTCAGAAACATGCGAAGCCAGACACTGCATCATTTTGAGTGCCTGCTCGTGCAATGCAGGGCAGCATAATGCACTCAGAGGAAAGTGATAACTGCCCTTGTATGTGAGTTCACAAATGCCGATGATTGGCCGCTCTGAAAGACATGGGAGAGAGTAAAACACTCCCTTGCAATCAAAGAGCGCGCACAGTTTAGCTCTCTCGCTGTGGCACTGTCATGAGTCAAACCCTGCAATCTCCCTGTGATCAGAGCCTCCCAAGAGCTGTAAAATCTGAAGAAGGTAAGAAAGGTTGGAAATTGTTATCTGTGGTTGTCCACATATAGATTCAGTACTGCAACATGCCTTAAAAACAAACCAACATCAGTTTGGTAAAAATCCCAAAGTCAGTTTGATGCAAGAGAGACAGAAAAGTGGGAAAAATCAAGTAAAAAAAAGTAACATGAAATGTTTTTGTCTCAAACGAATAAACAGAAATGTGTTGTTTATTTATTTATTTTTTGTTCATGTCTTTATAACAAGTTACTTCCACTAATCATCTGTAAAGACAAAAGAATTCCACGTGTGCAATAAAAGTGTGGATGTGGTTCCATCAGACCGGAAAATATCAGCACATGTACTGTATTTAAACACAAAACAAACTAATTTACAGTAGAGGACAACCAGGTGCTTCCATGTTTTTTCAGTAAAGCATCACGATATGAGCTTGTTTTCAAAATCCTATTAATAGAATTCAACCTTAATATGCTATGATGTATGCATGTACAGTAAGACCGTCTTCCTTGAGTTCATCAACACACATTAGTGTGTGCTAGAAAACCGTTAACAGATTATGGATGGACTGAAGAATGGAGAATGGATTGTATGTAGGTTCAAAACATGGCATTACTGTGGAAACGTTAAGATGGCTAGATGTTTGCATACTGTCACTGTTTATGTCATGAATGACAGAATAATATAATGTTTTTTCTCAGACTTTATCAGTGATGAGTGAATAATGAAGACGTATGTCACATGCTCTCACTGTGTATCATTGGACTGTATTGCTCTGCAGCAGCACCTTGGACCAGCACCAGTAAGTTAATGTCAATCTAATCTTGGCCAATTATATTAAGAGCAAAAGCAAAATCAGCCCCTGCCTTCATGCCACTGTCTGCCTTTATAGAAATAATGGGGTATAATGAGTCTTTTTTCAGCCCCCGTTGATTGTTAACTCTTGTACTACAGCCAGTTCCACACACTTTCTCTGTTCTTTTCACCTTGCGTCCTTCACTTCCATGCCATCATTGATTTTAAGTCGCGTTACAAGACAAAAGGAGAATAGTGACGGATTTAACGCTGGCACAGCTCAGCACACACTCATTATGTCATCATCCAAGATGCCTCAATCACTGGTTCTTGCACCCTCAATGCTAATGACAACAAATCTGGTGGAAAACTGTGCTTGTTAGTGCAGGGAAGCGCAAAAAAATAAGGAAGAGGGCCTGATCTAATTTACTAACCGTTTTTATCACAATCAATTACCCCTGCTTTCCAAGCTCATCTGTGCTTGTCTGTGTTTTTTTTTTTCCGCCACCACACACATCTCCTGCTCTGGAGGACAACAGATAATGTTTGTGTTGACAACAATTAATTGCTTTGTGGGTTGTGAGATTAAATTAGTTACGTGAGGTGGGTGTAACATGCAGCAGTACTTTATAGCCGAATATAAATTAACCTTTTGTATTTCCGTTCCATTAAATAAATATGCAGAGTAATGTTTGTTCCTTGTTTTTAGTAAATAAATCAAAACACCTTCGACCCACACTGAAACAATGCTGTTTGCACCTTTTAATGTTTAGCAAGGCAATTATGAAGAATAATTAGAACTCCATTGTGAAAGGCGCATGAAACACATTCGGCTTGAAGTTGTTTATCTCATTAATGACAAGCTGGATTTCTGAGAATACACAAACATTTTCCCCTCGAAAGAAGGGAATTTTCTGTGAATTGGCACGTCTGCATTTTACACACTGAACTAACAACTGTGTGTGTGTATTCTTGGTGACGCAAATAAAAAGAGACCTCTACATTCCCTACTTGTGTGCCAGAAAAACTTCGTACAGCGGATCTGCTTACATTATACACAAAAACACTCTCTATTTCTCCTTCTCTCACTCTTGCTTTCTCTCTCTCTCTCTCTCTCTCTCTCTCTCTCTCTCTCTCTCTCTCTCTCTCACACACACACACACACACAGTATTCTGTTTAACATAATCAAATTCTCCCTATATGGATAGCCTTTTAACTCCCTATGCTAGAAACAAGAGAATCAATTATTGTTAATGCATACTACAACTTTTCATAACAATGCCAGCAGACTGAATATGTTTATGAATATATTATCTACACAATTGTTTCAGTCTCATGTCTCGACAACTATTTGAATCCAAATCTAATTAGACATCAGACATTACTCCTTTCCCAGAGTTGTGTGTGAAGTGTAACTGATGTTGGTGAATTTAGCAGAGCAGCAGTGGGCTCCTGTCAGGACTGACTGGTGCATTTGGACACCTTAGAACTCTGACAGATTAGTTACTGCTGTACTGAAGCAGGAGGAACCTGAAATCCATCTCTGCTTGTCAGACTCGTGCTGTCTGGTGGAGCAGGGTCTGTCAGTCATAAACATCCTCCTCCCTCTGTCTCAGCTGCCCATGCCAGCCTTGGATATCCAAGCAACAGTGCCATCTGCAAAACACTATAAATCAAACACACGACCGATCAAAACAGACGGGTATGCACACCCAGATCCTCACTTCTCTCTCTCTCTCTCTCTCTCTCTCTCTCTCTCTCTCTCTCTCTCTCTCTCCCATCTTCCATATTTCTGAACACATCTATTGTGAAGACACAAAAGATTATTAAGGTAAATAAAACAAATCTAATCCATATATGTCAGTCCAAAGCAAAATGAAATCTCTTAATTAGCTTTTTAATATACTGTGTGGTAATTTCCTTTCCCCACATTTAGTGTGTGTGTGTCTGTGTGTGGTGTGTGTGTTTGTGAAATAGTCTTGACTACATGGCTGTTTGTGTTTGTCTGGAAAATGGCATTAATATGCATTTTCAAATTCACCACACATATTCGGAGTGTGTTGTTGCATTAAGGTAAATGTTTGTGGTTGTTTTATTTGTGAACATGGTTGTATATGATTTATTACATTTATTTTATGTACTTTACGATACACCGTGTATATGTTCAGCAGTAAATGAGATCAGTGTCAGAGCTCCTTTCCTATCTTGTATTCATCACTAAGTGTAAAGAAAATCATATCAATGGTGGAATATGACTGATTTCCTTTATTATAGTCTGCTAAAGCATTTTGCTGTTCAGCTGTAAGACGAGCTGTCCACCCCGAAATCATGCAGCAGCATAATAAGTATATTCAGAGCAGTAAAAGGTATATTCCGTCATCCTGAGCTCCTTGAGATCCTACTTCTGCCACACTGAGCGTCTACATTCCTAATCTGCACACAGGCTCCTAATCTTACCTTCCTGCGATTCTCAAACTCCTGGCCCTGCCATCCTGTTGTGCAAAAGCTCCCACCTCTGCCATCCCAAGGGTGACAAGCACATACCTCTCTCATCATTAGGCCCTAAAGCTCCTACTTCTGCTCTGCTGAGCTCCAAAATCTCCTGTGGCATCCTAGGGACCACAAACTTTTACGCCTGCCATATTAGTTACCACATGCTCTTACCTGGTCCATTCTTAGGGTCTGAAGAGCCAACCTAGGGGCCACATCTTCTATTTCTGCCATCCTAATGTGCACAAACTCCTATTCCTTCCATTCCAAGGTCCACATGCTCCTGCTGCTAACAAACTATAGACCGTCATAGCAACCACAAGCTCCTACCCCTACCATCCAAAGATCCACAAGCTCCTACCCCTACCATCCAAAGATCCACAAGCTCCTACCCCTACCATCCAAAGATCCACAAGCTCCTACCCCTGACAACCTAAAGACCACATGTTCATAAAACTGCCAATTTAAGGTTCCTACACCGGTCATTCTATCCTTTCATATATCTATTCCTGCATCATAATGTGCCATCTATGCCAGCCAATGGACCATAACACCCTACTTCTGCTATTCTGAGTTACACAAGCTCCTACACCTGCCATCCAAAGGGCACAACCTTCCACTGCTAACTTACAGAGGCTCTTAATCTTCAGGTATTGCAATCAAGTTCCTACTCCAGTTGGCATCCTGAATCCCAGGAGCACCCTCTCCCCCGTCATCAGTAGTTTTCCTGGTAACAAACCAACAGCCTTCATTTTCTTCTTTTTTTTTTTCTTTTCTCTTATTATACTCTTTTACATAGGAAATGGGTGTCCAAGCTTATCTACAGAAGGCTGGTGTAGGTGTAGGTTTCTATGCCAAACGAGCAACAGTCACACCTAATTCCTCCTGTGTAATATGTTGACTTTGGCATGTCTTCCTTGGTATGAAACCCTGCACCCATGCTGGCCCTTTCTGGATAAGATTGGACACGTCTGACCTAGGAGATACACATCCACAGTCAACTTTATACAGATATCAGTGATAAATAGTATATTTATTTCTTCTTTTCTGACCATTAAATATTCTTTATAATCTTGAATTCCTAGACTAAATGATTTAAAAATATCTCAGTTTACGTTGTTTGTCATAGAGAATTGAGAGAACTACCCACATAGTCTCCCCCTCCAAGGCTTTGTTCTTTCTTAGGTTTCCTTCACTTAGATTTTGTTTCTCAATTTCTCTCAGCTTGCTCACTAGGGGTTATGGCATTGAAGTCTGTAAGACTGCTTTGAGTCTTTACTGAAGAACCACTATAAAAAAAAAAAATTCACTATGTTCTTCTTTTATTCAGTATATTGTAGATACAGCATGGTGTGTTGAGTAAACGCATCATAATCTGAGCAATATTTCCCTTGTATATTTATTTGACCTTTGCAAATGATGACTTTTGTGTAAATCATTGAAACTAGAAAATTTATGTTTGGTTAGCTAGCAGCTACCAGTTATTTTCAGTCCAATCCAGTCAGTGATTTCTGACATTTTATCCAGGTGCTGGTTGCTGACGTTTGCTTCTGAGAGAGATGAGCTGCTTGTAATTAAGGAAATAATTAGAAAACATTAGCCCATAGCCTCTTAGTTCATCTGGACAGATACTGAAACATTTCACTGATTCAGCTGACAAGGGAGGGCGGTTAGTCCACTGTTGCAAAACTTGGTTTTCCCAATTTGGCCAAGTGCCTTCATTCAATCGATCCAGCAGTAGCCAGCTTTCTTGATTCCTTCGGATCAAAGTCACTTCTCTCTGCTGATCCATAAACCACAGTCCTGATTCATGCCAATGCTTTCTACTGTTGTCTACTTTTTCGCAACTTACTGTGACCTTCAGCATCACCTGTAAAAGAAGAAGTCAGACAGATGTTGATTTGCAGCAACCTGCCACTTTATAACTAAAGGGGGTCATATAATTTTCACCACTGCAGCAGCAGCCACCTGTTCCCCTACCTCCATACAGCCTGACCTTAACAGAAATTACACAAGGTTGATCCAAGAGCTTTTGCTCCACTATATATTTATAAAAGAATTGTAACCAATTTTCATCCATTCCATCCAGTGTTTATGGTGCAAAAGCAACACCCTTCATTTTCTCTGGCAGGTGTGACTGTGTGTGTTTGTGTGCGTGTTTGTGTGAGTATGTGCATGTGTGTGTGTGCATGTGTGTGTGTGTGTATGTGTGTGTGCACGTTTGTGTGCGTGTTTGTGTGCATGTGTGTGTGTGTATGTGTGTGCATGTTTGTGTGCGTGTTTGTGTGTATGTGTGTGCCTGTGTGTGTGTGTTTCAGCGTGCTACAGCTTCCTGTGGTGCAGCAAAATGTGCTAACAATATCGCAGACAGACATATGATGACATCATCATAGTGCCGACTGCCAGGCTGTTGCCTAGAGAAACTCTTGCTCTCCTGCTGGTATTCACTACTGTATGAATATAAAGATCATAATATAGCACTGGTTCGGGGTTTAATTTAAACAATACACTGAAACAAATACAAGTTGATATTCCAGTATGATATTCCGCATGTAAGATATGGTGACGTCCAAAATTCTGTCTAAGTATTTTCAAATATTCATGGTTATTGCCCAATATACATTGAATTATTATTATTATTATTATAATTTTTTTTTTTTTTTAGATTTTATTACTTTAAACACTACACTGGTACAATCACACATACACTCACACAAGTATTCCTTCATATTCTCATTAAAGAGAAAAGTGAAATAAATATTCTGAGCATTCACCACCTACTGTAACCATTTATTTTGAGAACGGTTCACATCCCCAATACTTTGCATGACTTAAGCCTACACAATCATAACCAGCTGTGTTCTAGTAAAAATAGAAAATCTGAAAATCTGAAAATTCACATTATATAAAATAACTTTATCCCAATCTTATTACCAGCTTTTCCAAAGTCTGCTTTAATGAAGAGCCATGGAGGGCCTTTTATTAACATTATAGAATGGGGTGATCTACACACTCAGTAGTCTGTCAGGTGCAATGTAGGGTCATCCACAGCAGGAGATTTTGCTATTGTAAGTGTTAAAAAGCATGCAACACAGTGTTTCAAATAAAAATGGTACTTTTCTAGTAATAATTCAGTTAAGCAAATTATTTCTCTTGCAGTTTTGGTGGTAAAAGTAAACCAATACTGTAGTGTATCCAGTGTGAACAACTTAGGTTCTTTAAAATGTTGCAGCACTACTGTAGCCTTACGGATTTCTTTTCATTGATATTGATACTTGTTTTTTCACCTTTTCTTTAGGCCTCTCTTGCTGGAAGGCATCTGTCCTTACCAGGGCCTGCCTGTCCAACAGGCAATACAGGCCATTGCCTGGGGCCTGATGAAAAGATGAGGGCCCATAAATCATAAAAATAATTGTGAAATTTCACAATCCTTAAAGACGCGATCAACAAGTAAAATGTGTTGCGTGCGCAAGGACCCTATTGATTAACACAGGGATCACAAAAACGGTAGATGAAAAACCCCACAGGGATTTAACAGGATAAACTCTATAAACTCTCCACACAACAATCTACAGTAAAATGACAATAAATACAAAACATTGGTATAAATAAAGACAGAAAATAGTAGCAGAGTGGGTTAATTTGCATAATGTTAATGATGCGATTGTGGAGGTATCAAAATACGTCTCATTGCGCATGCTTGGAAATAAAACGTTTAGGATTATGGGTAATGTAGTATCATATAACAACGTAATGATCACGTTACATCTTTCAGATAAAAAATAAGACTTATTTTAGTGAGGTTGTGGTGGTATGCAAACTATAGCATCAAAACGGTATCTTTCAGGAGCTAAAATGAGAAAAAAGAGAAAAGTAGAGGAAGAAAAGCAAGCTCAAAGTAACGGTATGTTCTACTTTACATTGTTTAATGTGTATGCTAATTGAAAAACATAAAAAATGTCCATCACCCTAAAAATGAACCCACATAAAAAAAGACTATTATACAATATCATTTACTATAGTATACTGTGGTAAAATTCTTAGATACTAAAAAATGTACTATAGTAAGGTTCAAAAACAGGTTTCTCTACAGAACACTATATCACCCTATAGTAATTATTCTGTATCACTTGTCAAATTGCAGTGCTATGACAATTTTTACACCAGTGGGGCCCATTTTCATGGTCTTGCCTGGGGCCCCATAACCCCTTGGGCTGGCGCTGGTCCTTACTGTTCTTTGTAGGGAGAAAATTTGCCCTGGGTTAATTCCTCAAGGTGCATGCATACTACTAATACCTGCCTTTGTAATAGGCCTGGCAGGCTTACAGCATTCAGCCAACACTGCATTCAGTCAGCTGTAGGAAGGCTGCATGTGGTCAGGGAGTGTGCACAGATCTTGTTATTTCAAAGGATTTAAGTCACTCGGTCACATGAACAGATTCTACAGGAGCCACACAAACAACCTAAAGTTTACCCAAAGGGAAGGGTACATCAGTCAAATGTGTTACCTGATCATTTCCACCATTCCTGTGTATGCAACATTAATAATACGCTTCATGATCAGTCTGTGCATCATTATTTGACAAAGCAGATTCACTTGGACTAAGAATACAACATCAGTGATGGCAAGCAGCCTACCTGAAACGGATGTGATGAGCAAATGCCTTGGAGGCAATGCCTTGGATTAAAAACCTTTCCAGGTACAATTGGCAGGTGGTGCAGAATGTTTTGACCAGATGGCCAGCCTTCTAACCATCTAACCAACCCAGTGATCTACTCCACTGTTACAGACCGGTGAGAAATTAAAAGAAAAAACAGAATCGTAGGGCCATCAGAGTAACTCCAGGGCTACATGGCACAAATTCAGCAGTCTCCAGAAGTTCTACTTAGTAGCCAGAAGTATTACTTAGAAGTATAGATTTACAATAAGATTAGTGATTTATTGATTGTAGTGGTAAGCACCATGGGTGTTCAATTGGGTTGAGATTTGCTGAGTGTAAAGGCCACAGTATGAGATTTACATCATTGTCATCCTCATGCCCTGATTATAGGGAGCAAAAATATGCCAGTAAAATGCTCTCTACACGGTAGCAAAGCTAACATGCTGCAGGATTTCTGCACCTTGCAGTTGTGGGCATTTTCCATTTCCAGAACAATAACATAACTTTAGTAAGTGGCATTTGTAATAGGATGCTCTAGAAACTGGCAGAAATACGATATCTGTTACCCAGAACATCCATATCTCTGATTTATAACTTCATACCTGGAGAAAATCCTCTGGCCAGGAGATTTTGACAATCTCTAAAGACCATTTCCCTGCAAAATACCTGTCTTACTTATTCTCTGTAACCTAAGGACTCAAAGAAAGTAGAAACATATCCTGAGTGCACCAGAGAAGCTGGGGTTTGGTACACTAGGGAACTAATAACACTTTTTCTTCAAGGCTGATTAGTCCAAGAGCTGCTTATAGGCCAAGATTCCAAATATAACCTGTCCTGTAGCAGTTTGGGGATGTAGTGTAATTTCCTATGTCTAAAAAAAGTCTATATACAATAATACACTAGCAAATGAGACAGACGCCAGAAGAAAACCTAAATTAGTCAGGAATACATAGCCAGAACTAAGATGAGAACTGAAGGTTTTGTTTTTTACCTATAACAAAAAATATCATCAAAGTAGCAACAGTACTGCATAACAAATTATGTATACTGAGTTAATAACAGGAATTATGAGGGGTTTTATGCAGATTTGGCAACAAATAAATCAGTTATACTTATGTTTCAAAAGATTCTGGGTGAACTTGCAAGATTCTAGTCTTCAACAATGTGGACCGATAAAGTAGATCTTCTGGGTGTTGTCAATTTTAAGACCTCAATATAAAATCCAACACAAAATAATTAGCATATAATATCATCTACAGTAGTAGCCTGATATTTAAGTATTGAGGTGGAGGAGTAGGGAGTTGTGCAGAGAAATCTTGTGACTATTTCTTTTATAATGGAATATTTATGTACTTAATATAGTCCTCAAATAGATTCCATAGTTACAGGGTATGTAAATGTATGTTTCCTGATTTCATGCTATAATGCAGTTACAGAAAATAATGTAAGGGGGGCACGGTGGCATGGTGATTACGTTCGCCTCACACCCCCAGGGTTGGGGTTCGATTCCCGCCTCCGCCTTGTGTGTGTGGAGTTTGCATGTTCTCCCGTGCCTCGGGGGTTTCCTCCGGGTACTCCGGTTTCCTCCCCCGGTCCAAAGACATGCATGGTAGGTTGATTGGCATCTCTGGAAAATTGTCCGTAGTGTGTGATTGCGTGAGTGAATGAGAGTGTGTGTGTGCCCTGCGATGGGTTGGCACTCCATCCAGGGTGTATCCTGCCTTGATGCCCGATGACGCCTGAGATCGGCTCCCCGTGACCCGAGGTAGTTCAGATAAGCGGTAGAAAATGAGTGAGAGTGAGTGAGAAAATAATCGAGCTAGACTGTAGATGTTGTGTAATAAAAAAAATATTTAAAGAAGCTATTTGTAATTATTTAGCATCTCTTTCCTGTCTGTGAAGTGAGTTGTTTACAGCAGAAACATGAAGTATTCTCCTTTTGCCCTCTTGTTAAAACATACTGAGTTTTTGTAAGGTAAACTTTTTAGGAAAACAGAGGCTTAAAATTAGAAACGAGGCATCCTTTAGCGCCATTTACATTTTTTATACCAGTTTTTTTCTAAGGCATCTTCAAAAGGAGATAAATTGCACATAGTTTAGACTTTAACTGAGATGCAGCTCTGTTTAAAGCAGTCTGTGAGCATGCCGTGTTTTAAATTCTAATGTCTGAATACCAGTGTGTGCAATTTAACTCTCTTTTACATGCACTAAAGTCTTGAATATGCCCCAGAGATTAACCATTAACACTGAGCTTGGATCATACACAGATTAGCATTTTTCAAGCTTGCAGATCTGATTTAACTCAGTTTTAAAGAATGATAATTTCTGAATAATAAATGTCAACTGAAAATTTTAGATTAGTTTTTGATAAATGGTGGAGTTGAAACCCTTTCGTGGGGAGGGAGGGAGGGAGAGGGGGAGAGAGAGAGGGAGAGAGAGAGAGAGAGAGAGAGAGAGAGAGAGAGAGAGAGAGAGAGAGAGAGAGATACAGGGTGATACAGCAGACTAACCAAAATATTTACATTTCTAAATGGATTAGTGGGGGATAAGAGGCAAAGAAAACCCTGACAGGACATCTGCAGGGTGAGAAATTAGCTTTATCACTCAAATGTAAATAGTGTTTCCTGTTTTATCCTGTCTTTATCCTCTCATATTAAGAGGAGTAGACATACCCTGTTGTGCAGAATGATAGAAATCGTACATATCTGGCCTACATTTAGCTAACAAATCTAATCTTTTCATCTTTTCCTGGGGAGAAAATGTAGCGTTTTTAGATTTTTGTGGCGACCAAATGTCCCCACAGTTATAGGAATATCTATATCATTTGACCTTATGAGGAAATATAAGTATATATAATAAATAAGGAAAACTGGATTTTCACAAATCCTGCATCTTACTTAAAAAGATACAAAAGGTTTCAGTTTTCCTTCTGATTACTGAGATTAGGGAAGGATATAGCATAGCATTTATTAATTAGCTGGATTAATAATTATGTCATTGGAAGGTACGCATAAGGTTAATTGTATGTCTGTGTGTGTGTGTGTGTGTGTGTGTGTGTGTGTGTGTGTGTGTGTGTGTGTGTGTGTGTGAGAGAGAGAGAGAGAGAGAGAGAGAGAGAGAGAGAGAGAATGCTGATGGAACACAGTTTTGAATGAGTTCAGGGACAAAGAGGGAGGAGCAGTAAATCAGAGTAAAATAATCATGGAGGATTTAAACTGTAAGTATGAAGCCTCATTTAATCCTGGTGATTTTATTATTTTATAGAAGGTGTGGTGCTGACCCTCAGAGAACAGTGCAGCATGAAACAGAAAAGAAAGAAAACGAGTCTAGTTAAGAAAAATGTGACTCATATGAGTCCATCTAATAATATACTTCCACCACTTTATACAATGAGAGAATGAAAGCCTTTCATTCAGTTAATGGATGCAGGTCTCCATAATTTACTCTGATGCTTGAACTGCAGGCCAGATTTCCCTCGAGCGGAGGGTCGGATTGTAAGACACCTATTTGTCTCTGGGGCCAAAAGTAATGACTGAACAGCATTCTGTCAAATACACACCTATTTACGTGCATGCAATACAGTAAGCACATCATGGAGCTTTCTTTTTGTTCCCCTTGACTGTTTTTCATGCTGTCCAAGATTACACAGAGCCGCAGGGAGGACAGATGCTAGCGATAGGCATGGACAGACATTTATGTGCTTTACTGCAGGGATATAGTCAGCATATAGCATATGCATTGGCAGGCGTTCAGGTTTGACTGGGTGGCACACATGGCTCCAATTATCCCAACACCAACATATAACTCCATTTAAATAAAACAAAAATTAAGCAATATCACAATCATATACCGAGCAAAATGTTTTTGAATATGTAAATACAGTACAAATCCTGATTATCCCAAACTATACACATTAAACAGCAGACGGATTCTCAGAGTACTACAAAACATTTGCATTTATTTAAACACAAACGTAAAAAGCAGCAGAGCCGGATCATAATCAACACATTTATTGTGCTGTACTTGGTTTAACTGTGTGGAAAGGTCATTGTTTTTTTACCTCTGTTTATTTAAGCAACAAAAAAATACAGGCCTCCAAATTCGTCCTTTTTAGCAATAAGTTTTCCAGTTAATAGTTTTTTCCCCCCATTTCTCCATGCATTGTTTGTGTGTTAATGTGTGAAATTCCTTAATGTAAAACTGTCTTGACCAGGACTCCCTGAAAGAAGAGATCTTGCATCTCAATGAGACTTTCCTGGCTAAATAATACAGTAATAATACAATAATACTGATTGGGTTCTATAGATTGGGTTCTTCCCCAATCATATATGGTTCTTCCCCAAACTGTTACCATAAAGTAGGAAACAAACAATACAATCGAACTCAGACATTTTATGTTTTAAGCTTCTAGATGATAGGGATATTATTTATGATTACATCACTGCTTCAGCACTGAAATGTTCACCCTCAGTATATTACAGATGGTTTATTTTATTAAAAGTCACAGAATGACTACACAACACTGATCCTTATAGGAAAATGGTTTGGCCTTCACTAGCCAGGCAATTCTACTCCATCATTCTTTAAGAATAGGATTAGGGAAATTGTCAGAATAATTATTCCCAGTACTGAATAACAGTAAAGTTCCTTCTTCAATAATCTGAACTGACTTGGAAGGTTTTTTGTTTTTTTTCCCCTTCTGTTTATGAATGACATACAGATCACATCGAAACTAAATGTGAACCTAAATCTGGTAACTATTAATTCATTTAACTTTTTATTTTAAAGAGTCGTTTCATGCTACATGAGTGTTTTAGAGAACTGTTGAGCTAAACTGGTCTAGATTTCTTTTCTTTAATCTTACTTGACTATTTCATTTGGCAGTGATTTTGATATCATGGCTATAGATTTCCTTTTCTTTTACTGGATATGCTCAATTTTTTTGTAGTTTATTTGATAGGTTCATTTAACTTGCTTTGTCTCCTCTGTCCTGCTTTTGAAAGTGAAAAATTATTTTTCCTGCTGATTTTCAGTGTTTGGTCTCATTCTCACGCAAATTTGTCTCACACCAAGAATTTGTACACATTTGCACGTCTTTCACTCACTCTGGATCTGTTGTACAGACATACATTAGATAACCTTGTATTTTTTTCAGGACCGCAAGCAAATACATAAAAACACAAAACCCCCTGCATCCTTCTTCACTGCTAGCTTTATTTGTATAATTTTATTTTGAAAAATTGAAAAACAAGGTTATATCTAAAGGAATGAATGAGATATACAGTATATATATACGTGTATATATATGTATATATATATATATACACGTATATATATATATATATATATATATATATATATATATATATATATATATATATATATAATAACCTTATTTTAAAATTTTTAACCAGCATGCTTCTGGAATCAGTTAATAAAAGGGTTTATAACCCAATTTTTTAAAACAGATAAAGATAAATAAGATAAAGATGGAGTTAATGTAGATGGAGCAGAGGTAAACTATTTTTAGGGCCAGCTACAAAGTACAGTCACTCCTAAGCTTTAATCTGGAAGCGGGAGCAGTTAAAAACAACCAATCAGAAGATCTAATAGACCTACTGGAAGTGTACCGTTGTAACAAGTCTGTGAGGTACAGTATAGTGGAGTTACCCAATTTCATGATTTAAAAACAAACAATAAAAGTCTCAACCCTTTTGTGAATCTCACCAGCAACCAGTAAAGCACAGATAAAATAGGGCTAATGTGCTCATGCTTATGTGTACCTGTCAATAGTCTGGCAGCTCATTTTGGCCACCAGTAAATAGGACAAGGCCATCTGACCAACTCTATATATAGCCAATCGCAGTAGTCAAGCTGAGACAAATCTCAAGACCATTAAAAGTAAGAAAATGAAATTTAAATGAAAGAAGCTGGATTTGACACCTGCATTTATTTACTTATAAAATTTTAAAATGTTGTTACAGGTGCTTTATTGTATAGAACCAGGGTTACAGTTAGAAGAAATGAGATTATCAGTTAGCTCAAATGTTTTTTGCTTTACTTTCATTAAGGTTTAAAAGATTTAAACACATCCAGCTCTTTTTAGGCAAGCCACAAGAGAAGCTAAGGCATTCTTATTATTCTGTTGCAGTGGTAGATTTGTACGTTATCTGCAATGAAAAGAAACCCCATGTTTCCTAACTAACTTATACTTTCTTTACAATAGATATTGATATTAATGTTTAAAACAATACGTACAGTGTAATTTCTAAGATATGAAAATAGCAATAACAGTGTTGTCTTTAGAGATAGTAAAAGGTCTCTGGTGTACACCTCGGCGTTTGGACTCTTTTACAGTCTCGCCAGTGTACTGGACATTTATTTAGCAATATACCACATCTGTTTTGAATTCTCAAATCTGATTGGTCAGGAGGTGTTGATTCATTTTTTTAAAGCAACTCTGACAGTAAATCTGTCTGAAAACTAAATCACAAAGTAAAAATCACAGATCCAGTGTCAGTACTTTGTCATGGTCAGAGTTAAAGGTGTTTTCCAAAGGTTTAAGACAAGGTTTAACAGCACAGGATATATTTCTATCTCATGATAATCCTTACTTTCTCAGTTTGATGCTTGTGTGTACTGAGCTTCTCTGCCTCTACTCAGGTTCATGGCTATTACATTTTCTTATTGCCTGTATACCTGCCTCCTCTTCCAGTCCTGAGATTGTTGCCTGAATTTCCCATACATTACTAACCGACTCCTTGAGAGTCATGTGGAGGTTGTTGCTTGAGATATACGACTGTTGTTTGTCCATTGTATTTGCTGCTAGAATCTGATGAACATCTCCTTTATTGCCGTTTCAATCCTTGTCACCAGTGACCGAGTCCTTGATTCCCTGATTCGGTCTGGTTTTTTTTTCTTCCTCTATACAGAAAGCTGATGAGATTGATACCTGTGAGCCAAACATGGTCTAAATCAATCACAGCCGAGTGAATTCTAAAGCACAATGTATCATGCACTATAAAAAAAGTTCTAATAAAAAATGGTGATTAAAAAATAACTATTTTGTGTTAATTGGGATAGTGATGAAAGGTTGTTATAGCCATTTTCTCAAGGTCACACATGAGCATTTCTGGATTTAATTAAACCATCTCAATTCAATTATCTAAAGATTCATTTTGCTGTGCGGGTGTGTGTGTGTGTGTGTGTGTGTGTGTGTGTGTGTGTGTGTGTGTGTGTGTGTGTGTGTGGTGTGTGCGTGTGGGTGTAGGGTCTAACAACCCTATAAGCCTTTGTGATTGAAAAGTTTATCTTTGGACCCCCCTCTCTCTCTTCCTCGAAGGTACCCCATGTTTCCTGGATTAAGGCTGATCAAAGCTCTTTCACATTTCCGCTCTGATAGAAAAAGCCTCCACAGAGCTTTCAGTCCTATGCACTAAAGGTAAAAGCCTTTGCTCTATCTTTCATGCTCACTGATGTCACAATTTGGGATTTGATTGAACTGAATTTACTATAGGAGTAAAAGGCACTGATGCCTTGAGAATCATATAGACTAGTAAGAATGCTTTTGTGTCTCATTTGTTGACACTTTGACTTGTCTCTGTTGTTCTACCAGTTTATATGGAGGATTTATTCTGATTTAAACACGCCCATTTGGTAATGACTTGTCACTGCTGTTTAACCAGTATGAGCTACTTTAAAGTGTTGTGCATTATTATCTGGCGTCAAACTTGGTCATTAGCCAGTCATAAGTGTTTGCCTGAGGCAAGGAAACAGAGGAGTGTGGAACATGTGATTGTGTGTGAGGGGTGAAGATTGTGCATTGTACAATGAGCCACCCACAGAGGCTTCCCAGGGTCCCTTGCGGCATTAGGGGCCCACATTTTTTAGAGTAACAAGCTGGTAATTCCTCCCAGTGCGATCAAAGACCTTCGCTCCAAATGAGCTCTTTATCCTCCCCTCCTTCACTCCTGCCCTTCCTGCCTCCCCTCCTGCCCATTCTCCTGCCTCATTCGTCAATTCTACATAATCCCACCAGCCAGAGCTCTCATTATTTCACACCCTACTGAGCAAGGAGCCGTGTAAGCGGCCCTTTCGCGCTGATCAGAGCTCAGTCTTGTGGTATATTTGAAGTACACGGTTTTGGGCCTGTCAATCAAATTGGAAGCATCCATTGTTCATTCATGCCTTCTTTCAAACCCTACTTCCTGCCATCCAGCACAAAGATGTAAGCATACAGTTCAGTGTTTCAGTCATTCCTGCACACTGCTGAGTAAAAAATGTCACACTATAAAGACAGAAACTCTATACAACTCACATAAATAGTTGCAATACACTATGGTTGTAGAGAGAGAGAGCATATATAAATATGGAAGCGTTTTTAAAAATTGGCAGTTTTTCTAAGGGCTACAGAGATAATCATATTTTAATTATAATCATGATTTTTGGCTTTTTTTGATTAAATGGAGCTATGAAATCACTGAAGGCTGGGAGAAAAACCAACGCCAGAAGCTCCATCCTCCTCCTAGTTAACTGCCTTTAAATTTCTATCTCATTTCTTTGATCATTGCTCATAACAGAATTTGTGCATTTCCCCCTCCCTCAATCTCCTCTCACATATTCAACAACTCCTACCCAAGACACGTTATTACGAGTTTTGGCTGTGCGATGCTGAAGCTGGCCAGAACTCCAGCCTACTTGCTCTAAGTTCATCCTCCATTAGCATTCCACAATCAATCTTTCAGACTTAATTTAGTTCTGTTTGATATATGTAGCACTTTTGACAATAGATATTGTCTCGAAGCAGCTTTGCGGAAGCCAAAGAAAGCCAGAGAAGGCAGTGGCAAGAGAAAAACACCTTCAGACAACATCAAGAAGAAACTTTGAAAAGAACGGGATTCAAAATGGAAGCCTTCCTCTTCTGGCTGTTGCCCAGATTGTCATTTATAATAGCACACAGCTGAAGACATGGGTTTCACTTGCAACTGAAATATAATCAGCTTCACATTGGTCAGTTTACATAAAGACAAGTATGGTTAAAGTTAGATATCAATTTTATTGATGCAGGTGCATTCAACTGCAAAATACTCTCAAATTTCTTAGCTGTCTGTTTTGTTGTATAAATACATTATTTTAATTTATAAAAAATGTAAATGTATTAATATGTGGATTGGTTACTGTAAATCACATCTAGGTGTAAACGGGTGTTTGTGTACAATGCCGTGAGATGGATTTAAGTGCATTCTCACCTCACACTCAATGGTTCCGGCTCTGACTCTGGATCCATCAAAACCCTGATTTGAATAAACTGAAGATAAAAATGAATTAATAATGGTGTTTATATTTAGCATGTAAAAGATTAACACGACTAAGCCGCATAATAATTTCTCTTTAGAGATTAGAAATGAAAGGGAAAGAAGATTTATAATGCATGGTTTTAAAAAGAAGTGACAGAATAAAGAGGAGAGAGGAGCTTGGATCTTCACCTTTAGGAGACCTGGTACATCATTCTATGGTAAGATTTCACTGACTCTTACTTTCTGCAGTATGAATGGAAAGAAGTCTTCGTTCTTCTGAAAAGGTCTCAAGATCTACCTTTACACATAATATCTGGAAATGCATTCCTGTGAGCAATAGTGCCATTCTAACACTCGTATTAATCTCTAGTTTTCTGGTTATGAATCATTAATGTTTCTAAAAACATTGTCTCATTGTGCTTTCAGTTGTTTACTCCTATTAATCAGTAATAACAATCATTTAGTCATTGTCATGAAGCACTGTTATATCTTGTTAAAGGTTATATCTTCATGGCTTTGTGGACCTCAGCACAGCAGAGATCAGTTTGCCTCACTGAATACTGAAAACCCAGTCAGAAAGAGAGCTGACAGAAAAAAGCATAGCTGTACAACCGCCTGAAGGGCCTTTGAGACTGCCAGCTAGGCTACTGCCCATAAAAGGAGACTGGTGCATGCTGGGATGGCAGATGATCCTTCCTTCATTCTGTCCTTGAATATCCATCACACACCGACTCCATCTGTGTTTTCTTCTGCTAATGTGCAGCTTATGCATGAATCACATAAATCAATTACGTATTATGTCAATTACGCATTCAAAAAAACTGAAATGAAGATGAGTTATAAGATGTATTTGTCTGTAAGATGTAAGGGTTTGTTCCAGTTTTATCAGGGGATGAAGATTAGCAGGGGGAAAAAAATCAACCATAGAAAGAGTCAGGTCACTTTAGGAAGCAGCTGTGCTGTGAAAGATAAGCGTTCCGCTCGGTCTCTTCTCTCATTCCCACTGGAATCTTGTTCAATTTTCAGTGTTATCTCAGCAATGCTGGCTAGGCAGCTCGATTTGCTAGGTAGCATTGGAAAGAACACTGGATGAGATGATTCATCAGCTGATTACTGATGAACATAAAGGATTTGCAGGTACAATCTCAGACACTCCTTTTCAACTGCTGGAGTGTTCACTGAAGTGACCTGATATACAAGTGAATAAACAGCTGTGTCCTCTACACGGCCTCCACAGGATTCACTGCTTGTTTGATGCGAGAGGAGTGTGCGAGGAAGAGTGCCAAATTTCAGTCAACTTGCCAAGCCTAAAACCTTGCATTTCGTATCTGCATCAGTGCCACATTTCTCTCTCTCTCTCTCTCTCTCTCTCTCTCTCTCCATCTTTTTCTCTCTAGGTTTTGCTGCTCAGTTTCAGAATAAGGAAATGAGCAGGACTGACAAGGTTATATAAACTTCGCAAATAGCTCAGACCTTTTTCTGTTACCTGTTTCTCCCTCCCCCTTTCCCTCATTCTATTCCTCTCTTCTGGTCTGTTTTCCAATTCCAGTTCTCCTCTATCCGGAAGCGGTAGGTCATCTCACGTCTCTATTTTCCCCTCTGTCACACAATGTCATTTACTGAAAGTCAGCCACTAATAGACTAATAGAGCTTCTGAACTGATTAAGTCAATACCAACCTTGACATTAAGGTTTAATGTGAGCTAATGGGCCGGTACGATGGGCAGCACTTACAATAAATGCATTTGTCACTTGCAGAAAATGCCAGTTAGGTCCTAAAGGCCTCCTGTTTATAGCTGGTCATCATTATTTAATGAGATGCTGAGCAGGTCAGTCTTGTGTTGTGGACTCCATCCATTTATAGTCATGAAGGCTGGGGAAGATTTTGTATAACATTAGATGGCACTTAACAGCACAGTGTTTCTTTTAGGTAGTAGGTATATTCAGATTACATATATAATGTTGCCATTCAGAGCTGGGTGAATATTATGGGATTTTCATTTTTTAAATGCTGAATAATTAATTCAGTCTCCCTGAATAAATAATATGAGTCCATAAGTAAGTAAGTTTTATATATATACAGTGGTGTGAAAAAGTGTTAGCACCCTTCCTTATTTTGTATTTTTTAGCACGTTTGTCACACTTTAATGTTTTAGATCATCAAACAAATTTAAATATTAGTCAAAGTTAACACAAGCAAACACAACATGCAATTTTTAAATGAAGGTTTTTATTATTAAGGGAAAACAAAATCCAAACCTACATGGCCTTGTGTGAAAAAGCGTTTGCCATTTTGTTCTTCATTTTTCTTCAGCCATTCAGAGGAGGATTGCTGGTGTGTTTTGGATCATTGTCCTGCTGCAGGACCCAAGTTCACTTTAGCTTGAGGTCACGAACAAATGGCTGTACATTGTCCTTAAGGATTTTTTTGTTAGACAGCAGAATTCATGGTTACATTTATCACAAGTCTTCCAGGTCCTGAAGCAGCAAAACAGCCCCAGACCATCACACTACCACCACCATATTTTACTGACGGTATGATGATCTTTTTCTGAAATGCAGTGTTTCTTTTACACCAGAGGTAATGGGACACACACCGTCCAAAAAGTTACACTTTTGTCTCGTCAGTCCACAGAGTATTTTCCCAAAAGTCTTGAGGATCATCAAGATTTTATCTGGCAAATCTGGCAGTGATTTTTGTCATGGAACTCTGCCATGCATGCCATTTTTGCCAAGTCTCTTTCTTATGGTGGAGTCATGAACACTGACCTTAACTAAGACAAGTGAGGCCTGCAGTTCTTTGGATGTTGTGGGGTCTTTTGTGACATCTTGGATGAGTCGTCGTTGCGCTCTTGGGGTAATTTTGGTCAGCCAGCCACTCCTGAGAAGGTTCACCGCTGTTCCATGTTTTCACCATTTGTGGATAATGGCTCTCACTGTGGTTCACTGGAGTCCCAAAGCTGTAGAAATGGCTTTATAACCTTTTCCATACTGATAGATCTCAATTACTTTCTTTCTCATTTGTTCCTGAATTTCTTTGGATATCAACATGACATGTAGCTTTTGAGGATCATTTGGTCTATTTCACTTTGTCAGTCAGGTCTTATTTCTTGTTGAGGTGTAATAAACCACAGTTTACAAGTTTGTGGGTTTGGATTTTGTTTTCCCTTAATAAAAAAAACCTTCATTTAAAAACTGCATGTTGTGTTAACACAAGTAAACACAACATGCAGTTTTTAAATGAAGGTTTTTTCACTTTTTCACACCACTGTGTGTATATATGTTATAAAAAAAATAATTTACAAAAGAAAAGAAAATTATCGTCTTTTTACTCACTAGGTTTACTACAGAATCATGAACAAGAGTTTGGATGCATATGCAAAAAGGTTTTATAGCCAAGATGAAGGGAAAACAAAAGACAAAGACTATTTAATGTGGTTATAACCAACAGAAGAACAAGGGTCAAAACAGACTAAATGAATCAAAATTCAAAAACTGTGGCAAAAGAACAGAAACTCATATGTAATGGGACACAATAAAATCCAAAAGCATAATCCAAAACATAGTCAAACCGCCCAGGGTGAACAGGGCAAACAGGGATATCAGCCCCCAAACAAATAAAGCAATGGCCTAGTCTAGAAAAATAGCTAAAAATACAGAAATATATTTATCAAGATTTTTATTCTAGCCAGCGTTTTACATTTTAACATAAGCTAATGTTTTTCTCCATTGTCTTTTTTAAATCTGTGAATCTTTCTGCTGCATTTACTTTGAGATATTTTTGTCCTGTTTCCACTTTATGAATTTGAAGCTGTACTTCAACCTTTTACTGATCATTTATTTAGATGAATAAATGCACTTTTACTTGAGTAAAGAATATCAGTACTTTTACCACCTTTGTTAGCAGAGAAATTTAGCAGTGAAGGATGCACATCGTTGTAGCTACTTTGTGAGTGAAACTGTGAATGAATCACTTTTGAATGTCATTCTTATCTTTCTTAGCATTCCTCAGGCTTCAAAAGACTCCATACAAAAGGTAATTTACCTTATTTGTTGTTAATTTCTTGCATTCAGGACCCCATAATTATCCCCTCAACACACTTTAAAGAGTTCTTCCTAAATGTTAAGGCCTAAGCCGATTCTATTTGCAGGCAGGCTTATGAAAAGATAAGATTTAAGGTGTCAGGTGTCTGTGGCTGCTGCAGATCATACAGCTTCAGGTAATTTGCTTTATCTGAAGAAAGCTATCATGTAATTTGAAGCTGTCTGGCATTTCATGGCTGCATTTAGAGATAACAAGAACCAAATAAAACATTTTTTTTTGTGGATGAACTGCTTTTATTTGGACAACTCAACAAGAATTTTTGTCAATTCTTAGCAACATTAAAGTATGCTTTTTTGGGGTACATTACGATTAATATTTATATTAATCAATCGCACATCATATTATAGTTGTATACCATAATACGGTATAAAAATGAACCATCCTTCCTTTACTCATCATTCCCAAAACCATTTCACTCCACTGCATCTTGTTCCTTCAGATTCTCTAGCACTGTTTGACTGATCCCACCATCTCTCATTGTACATGGAAGTTACTCATCAAGACTCTTCTCTCTTTTGGTACTTGGGTGGTAGAATGAACTTCTTCAAGAACAGCTGAGCCACTGGCTGTCTTCAAACAACATCTAGAGACCTGATGTTCTCAAACCAGCTCTAAAAACTGTTGTCTGTATACTTTTCTTTCTGTATTTCCTACCAACT